>NC_081407.1:977113446-977420446 GCF_030272615.1 Cryptomeria japonica
TGATTGAAGGTTGTTTTCTTGAAATCCTTGACGAGGCTTAGAGCCCTTGACAAGATCACATTAAGCTTCCAATTAGGAAGAAAACCTTTTCTAAGGCCATTGATAATAATAACCAAATCTCCTTCTATGACGAGCTTACTAATGCCCCTATTTTGACATAAGAGAAGGCCTTCCACTAAGGCTAAAATCTATGCTTTATTATTGGATTCAATCCCTATGGGTTTGGCCGCCTTAGCTAATTCCCTACCAGAATCATCATGCAGACAACATTCGATCCCTACAGGACCCGGATTCCCATGAGAAGCCCCATCGAAGTTAAGCTTAGCCCACCCTTTTTTGGGGACCTTCCAATTACAGGCTTCTCTTAACTCCTTTTTATTAGAATTGCTTACTCCTACGAAGTGAGGGATCTTCAGACCTAACCATTTACCTCTCATTTTCTCATCCCAGTATGTCATCTCAAAAAAATTACTAGGAAATTTAGAAGTCCTGCTATTAAGAGTTTCTACTACTGAGGCTTCAATTTTATTCACAAGTTGGAGCCACTCCATTTTCTTTTCCTTAAAGAGTCTCCTATTGTGTTCCTTCCAAAGTTCCCAAATAACCAAAGATGGGGCCAATTTTCATAGTCCTCCAAAGAGGGAACGTTGATGAAGAATGGGCCATGCCTAAAACATACCTAGAATGGATTTAGGGAGATCTGAGCTCCATCCTAATTTGTTACATAACCAAAGCCAACAATTGGAGGCATAATTGCAATTGAGGAGGATACGATCCTTATCCTCTTCTACCTTTTCACATAAAGGGCATCTATTGGGTCCCTTAAAGCCCATTTTCCTAAATCTGTTCACAGTTAGAATCTTATTTTGGAGAGCGAACCATGAGAATAGCCCTTCCTTTGGCAAACACATCTTATCCCAACACAAGACTGAGTGGACATAAGTGCTTGAGGAAAGTTGTTGACTAAGGAGAAGATTATAACCATCTTTTGAGGTGTACTCTCCCAATTTCGATCCATCCCAAACAAGAGTATCTGACCCCAAGTTGAAGGTGACCATTATATTCTTGAGGATGTCTTCGAGCATCTATTTTTCCATTTTTGGGATATCCACACGATCTAGAGATTTCAATTTCCAACCCTTAGCTAGGTCCTTGTCAATTGGCGTTATGCAGTCCCTGACATACCTACCCCATGTGGATTCCAGCACTACTCTGGATGTCTCCAAATTTGCACTCTTATGGAGTGCCTTGAATCCTCCCCAAGAATCTATCCAAAAAAGGGCTTCTTCGCCATTGCCCAAGTTCCAAGATAATTTGTCTAAAATTATTTTTCTGCAGTCCAACATAAAATTCCAAATACGAGAGCCTTTTGGGGGAGAAGTTTCCCTAAAGAGGCTATTATGGTCCCTACCTCTAAGATATTTGTGGAATAAGATCTGAGCCCACTTGAGGTGGGGGGATCTAAACATTCTCCAAACTTATTTATCTCCTAGCACTCTACTCTGGTCCTTAATATTCTTAATCCTGATACCACCTTCTGACTTTGGCCTACAAATCTTATCCCAAGCCATGAGGGAGATCTTCTTCTTATTCTCAGCACCTTGCCAGAAAAAAGACCTAAGATGTCTATTCAATACTTCCTTTTTGGACTAAGGAAGGTTAATACATGATAGCTGATAAATTAGCATTGATGCCAAAACCGATTTAACCATGGTAGCTCTACCAGCAGAGGATGGCCACTTGCCTTTCCAGGTTGCTACCTTTTTCTTAATCCTATCTATCACTGAATCCCACAAATTTGACGATCCATTGCCCTTATCTAGGGGAAGACCTGGATATTTGTAGGGAAGCCTACCCATATTAAAATTCAAAACTTTGCAGATGTCATTTTGTAAGCAGGCCTTAGTATTAAAAAAGAAGACTTCAGATTTAGATGGATTAATTTCTTGTCTAGAAGCCTTAGATTAAGAGTCTAGGATCTACTTATATGCCTTCGTTTCTCCTAAATCGTTGAGCCCATATAACATAGTATCATCCACAAATTGTTGATGTGTGGTAGGATCTAGGTTGCTAGTAATTCTAATTCTTGAAATCTGACTACTTTCCTTTGCTCTAAAGATAGCTCTACCTAGTGATTCCATCATAATGATGAAGAGGAAAGGGGATAAAGTATCTCCTTGTCTTAGACCTCTAGAAGAGCTAAAAAATCCTTTGGGAGTTCCATGAACTAACACTAAGAATTTAGGTGTCGAGATGCATTCAAATATCAAGTTAATCCATGAAGAGGGGAATCCAAAGGCTTCTAGGCATTTGCACAAGAATCTCCAGTCCACCTTGTCGTAGGCTTTCCTAATGTCTAGTTTTAAGAGCATGCTAGGGGTTCCATTCTTTTGGACAGAGTGAATGGCCTCTTGAGCTATAATAACCCCATCATAAATAAACCTCCCAGGAACAAAATTCGTTTGATCTTCACTAATCAAAAGAGGAAGGAGTTTCTAAAGCCTATTAGCTAAAGTTTTAGTAAAAAACTTATAGATGGTGTTACACAATGCAATGGGTCTGAACTCATCAAAATACTTAGGCTTTTCCTTCTTCTGGATGAGGGCCAAAAAAGTATTATTGATTTCTTTGAGAATATTACCTGAGTTCCTCATGCCCTCAAGAGCACCTGTCACCTCCTCCCCTATGAAGGACCAACATTTCTAAAAAAAAACTAGTCGAAAAGCCATCTGGACCGGGGGATTTGTCTAGATTCATCTGCATTAGAGCTACTTCTACCTCCGCTAAAGAGAATTTTGCAGTCAGATTATGAGTTTGATCCTTATTGAGTAGTTTTGGTATACATTTTAGAAACTTGTCTTGGTCTGAGCAAAGAGGACTCAAATCAATGTTGAGAATATTGGAAAAAAAGTCTACTGCCTCCCTCAAGACGAGCTTAGGATCTTCCACCTTAGAGCCATTATAAATTTGTATCTTAGAGATTCAGTTAATGACTTATAAGTTTTACACTATTGTGAAATAATTTAGTGTTCTTATCCCCCTCATCCAGCCACGTCTCCCTGGATTTTTGTTTCCAAAAGACCTCCTCTTTTGCAAGAATATTTTCTTGTTCAAGAAGGAGTTTCTTTTCTATGAGAAATAGAGCTTCATCCATCCCTTTCCTCATGACATCTTCATTTACCTCCACTAACTGTGCTTCCACCTATGCCTTCTTGTCAAAAATATTACCAAAATGATCCTTATTCCACAAAACAAGCTTCTACTTAATTATCTTAAGCTTTTTGACTACCTTATAGATCCCAGACCCAGATACCTCTATCTCTTTCCACCATTCCTCTAAAAGCATAATAATATTATCGCCTCTCAGCCACATCTATTTGAATTTAAAAGGACATCTTCTTTGTCCTGAGTCACCAAGAATGCTAAGTTGGATCGGAAAATAATCTGAACCCGAGAAGGGTAAAATTTGTAAGGAAGTTAAGTAGCGGAAACAACTTCCTACACTAACCTTGAGAGGAGGGTAATGCAAAACTTTTTCAGATCATTACAACAGTTACAAAAAATAGAAATAGGTATAATAGCATTCATACCACAACACAATGATTTACGTGGGGAAAACCCTTTCGGGAGAAAAACCCCACCCTCCAAAAGCAGCTCAATATTTTATTCAGCAATCAAAAACAGATTACAAAATACTTGCAGAGCAAGCTCTTCATAGGAGTACCACTAATCAGAGATTCAGAGGCAACTCAATAGCCATAGGACTCTTACACACAACCTCTATCTCACACACCTCATAAATAGGAGATACAATACAAGAAACCGTCAAACGGTATTACAAAACCATGGGCTAAAACCACCCAATAAGGTGTAGCCGACCTTATCTCCCTTCTATGACATGTTAAAGCACACATCAACACGTGTCGCTCCCTTTTACAGCTCATTTATGTATTCGATACAAATTATTTTTCCTATTTCAGGAGTACAAACTTCCGGAGGCCATAACTTGAGAACCGGGTGTCCGATTGACGAACCGTTTGAAGCGCCGGAAAGCTCGTGAAGTGCTCTATCACCTCGTAACCGGCTTTGCCGGTTACGGCAACTTTTCAGGGCGTTTCGGAGCCTCTAAAGTCCCCAAAATTAAGTTTAAACATTTTATTGCACCCCTCCAAGACGAAAACTTTAATATCTTCAAAACTAGCTGTGACCTTACGACGCAATTTTACCGGAATGCTTATCTAGCCAACCAGAAGCTTCAGGGAGAGTTTCGCACCGTTTCGTGCTCAAATAAAAAACTTACTATAAATAGTAACCTCGCATAAATGCAAGGTTGAGACACCATTTTTCCCAACAAATCTCCCACTTGTCGAACACCTTGCATGAGCGGAAGGGAATGTCAACACAATGAATCAATTGCTAGGGGCCATAAGGCCCATAGACTCTGAACACCATCTGAACTTCTCTATGCTCACAGCCTTAGTTAAAGCATCTGCAACATTCATCAAAGTGTCCACCTTAACCAGCTTCACCCTACCATCTTCGACCATATCTCTAACAAAATGATACTGAACATCAATATGTTTGGTCCGGGCATGAAATGTCGGGTTCTTAGCTAGGCTAATTGCACTCTGACTGTCACAGTAAACTGTCACTGTACCTTGTTTTATTCCAATATCCGAACACAGTCTCTTAAGCCAAATGGCCTCTTTACAAGCATGAGTAGCTGCCATATACTCTGCTTCAGTAGTGGATAAAGCAACCACAGCCTGTCGCTTACTCATCCAACTAATTGCACCACCAAACAAAGTAAACACATAAGCACTAGTGGATCTTCTGCTATCAATATCACCTGCACAATCTGAATCTACATAACCATGGATATCAAGGGAAGTCATGTCTCCAACTGAATTACCATGATAACACAAAGAATACTCTGAAGTACCCTTCAAATATCTGAAGACTCTTTTGACTGCATCCCAATGAACTCTACCAGGATTAGACATATATCTAGAAAGTACTCCCACTGCTTGGGCAATATCTGGTCTAGTACAGACCATAGCATACATCAAGCTTCCAACTACACTCTGGTAAGGCACTCTGCTCATGTCTTCCATCTCCAATGGGGATGTAGGACAATCTGAAACAGATAGTTTCATTCCAACTGTAAAAGGAACACTCAATGGTCTACAATTCTGCATGTTGAACCTCTGTAACACTGAATTCACATACTTACTCTGGCCTAGCCATAGCTTTCTGTTCGCCCTATCTCTTCTAATTTCCATCCCAAGAATGTGCTTTGCTGCACCAAGATCTTTCATTTCAAATTTAGCAGCGAGCTGAGACTTCAGTTCTGAAATCATACCTTTCCCTTTACCAATGAATAACATATCATCAACATACAATGCAATGAATAAGAAATGATCACCATAAGATTTATAATAAACACAATGATCTGATTTAGAACGTTCAAATCCCAAACTCAACACATATGTATCAAATTTCTGGTACCACATCCTAGGACTTTGTTTGAGGCCATACAAAGATTTCTTCAATTTACAGACCAAGTTACTTTTGCCTTTCACCACATAGTGCTCCGGCTGTGTCATATAAATATCTTCCTCCAAATCACCATGAAGGAAAGCAGTTTTCACATCCATTTGCTCAACCTCTAAATCATAAGCAGTAGCAATAGAAAGCAAAAATCTAATGGACGTCATTTTTGCAACAAGAGAAAATATCTCACCGTAATCAACACCCTCAACCTGAGAGTAGCCTTTTGCAACCAACCTTGCTTTATACTTCTCAATGCTTCCATCTGAACCAATCTTTTTCTTGAACACCCATTTACAACCAACAGGTTTTCGTCCTTCAGGCAATGGTACAAGATCCCATGTATCATTCTTTTTCAAAGCTGCCATTTCTTCCTCCATAGCAATCTTCCAGGATTCTGCATCATTCATACCTAATGCCTCTTCTACAGATTTCGGTTCATCCACACTAGTATTCAGAGCAAAAATACATCTCCAATCATCAGGTGAATACCTTTCAGGTGGTTGTCTATGTCTTGTAGACCTTCGAACAAGCTGAGTTGGAGGTTCTTCCTCCTCTTCTAAAGATTCAGAGCTAGACGAGCTCTCCTCAAATTCTTGCCTATCTAGGGGTCTTGATTCAACTCTTTCAGGTGTAGAAGGAAGTTGAATCACATCTTCTTTTTTAGTCTGTTCTGGCTGCAATGTAACAGAAGGAGACTTAATTTCTCTAAAAATAACACTTCTACTGTGAATTACCTTTTGTGCAACAGGGTCCCAAAGCTTGTATCCTTTCACACCATAACTATACCCGATGAAGATACATTTCACAGCCTTGTTCTCCAACTTTGTTCGCTTCTCCTTTGGCACATGTGCATATGCCTCGCAACCAAAAACTCTAAGATGTCTCAATGAAGGCTTGTGACCTGACCATGCTTCCATAGGCGTTTTATCAACAAGAGCTGATGTAGGAGACCTGTTAATCAGGTAGCAAGCAGTGGCAACAGCTTCAGCCCAAAACTTTTGTTCAAGACCAGCACCACTCAACATACTCCTAGCCTTTTCCATCAGTGTCCTGTTCATTCTTTCTGCAACTCCATTCTGCTGTGGAGAATACGGAGTTGTCTTCTGCCTGTTAATTCCACAGTCTTTACAGAATCTATCAAAATCATTAGAGCAAAACTCACCGCCATTATCAGTTCTCAAACATTTTATTTTCTTTCCAGTCTGCAACTCAACCATTGCTTTAAATTCTTTAAAACGACTAAAAACTTCAGATTTACTCTTTAGAAAATAAACCCATGTCCTTCTACTAAAATCATCAATAAATGAAACATAATATGTGGATTTTCCAATCGAAGAGACATCTACTGGACCAAACACATCAGAATAGATAAGATCCAAAACACCACAAGTTTTATGAGAACTCGAGTAAAACTGAACGCGGTTTTGTTTTCCATAAATGCAATGCTCACAGAAATCAAAGTCAAGGTTACAGTCATTCAAACCTTCAACAAGGTTTTTATTTTTCAAGGTCCTTAGACCCTTTTCTCCAATGTGGCCAAGTCTCTGGTGCCATAACATAGTCTTCTCTGCAGGTAACTTTGCTTCAGACGAAAGAGCACCCTTACGTACCCAAAAACCATTTCCATCTGCTGAAGGTGAAACCTTCAAATCTTCCAGTGAAGTATCCGCAGATTTGCTTTTTACAGAAGTGCTATTACACTCAACAGTGTATGCTTCAAGCTTATACAAAGTGCCAAACCTGACACCTCTAGCAACTACCATAGCACCCTTAATCATCTTACATCCTGTTTCAGAAAAGACTACCTGCACACCCGCATCTATCAGTTTGCTCACAGATAACAGGTTTCGTTTTAATCCAGGGATATGCAGCACACCATTAATCATTTTTATTCTACCATCAGAAAACCTGATTCTAACTTTACCTCGACCAACAATGTCTAGATGTGAATCATCACCCAAGTACACCTTACCTCCATTAAATCCTTCATATTCAGAAAACCAATCTCTATTGGAAGTCATATGAAAAGATGCACCTGAGTCAATTAGCCAGGCATCATTACCTGCATGAGTCGCCAAAGCCGCAATAAAGGCATCGCCATCTTCCTTGTCGGACTCAGAATCAAAATCGAACTTTTTCTTTTTCTTCTTCTTTTCTTCTTTGCAGTCCTTACGGATGTGACCCGGTTTACCGCAATTCCAGCAAATGACTTTGGACTTTCCAGGAGATTTCGATCTCCCTTTGGATTTGGACTTGCCGCGCTTCTCATTCTTCTTGCCTTTCTCCTTAGGTCTTCCACGAACGGTTAGGGCTTCCTTTGAACTGATGGATACCTTCCTTCGCATCTCTTCACCGAGTAGGGCACCCACCACGTCTTCAGATTTCAAAACAATAGAAGTACTACCGATAGCCATAACAAGAGAATCCCACGAATCAGGCAAAGAACAAAGCAAGATCTGACATTTCTCCTCCTCATCCATCTTAACACCGACGGATACTAATTGAGCCACAATCATATTGAATGCTTCTAGGTGGTCTGCAATTCGTCCACCCTCTTCCATCTTCAAGGAATACAATTTCTTTCTTAAGAAAATTTGATTTAATAAAGATTTCACTTGATACATCTCACCAAGCTTAGTCCATAGCTTCTTTGCAGAGTTTTCTTCATGGACATTGATTAGAACAGAGTCTGCCAGGCACAGTCTGATTAGACCCTTGGCTTTTCGGTCCATAACATCATACTGAGCTGCCGCAGTAGGATCTGAGGGCCTTTGGACATTCGCATCAACAGCATCCCAAAGATCTCGATCTATTAGTAGATCTTCCATCTTCAGCTTCCACATCTCAAAATTACTTCCATTAAATTTCTCCACCTCTATTCTCCCTGACGAACTCGCCATCTGAAAATTCCTGCAACAAGATCACAAAGTGTCTTCTGCACAAGCTCCCACTCAAATCTGGATTAGTTCAAAAAACCCAACTGCCCACAATTGAAACCAAAGGTGATCAGGCTCTGATACCACTTGTAAGGAAGTTAAGTAGCGGAAACAACTTCCTACACTAACCTTGAGAGGAGGGTAATGCAAAACTTTTTCAGATCATTACAACAGTTACAGAAAATAGAAATAGGTATAATAGCATTCATACCACAACACAATGATTTACGTGGGGAAAACCCTTTCGGGAGAAAAACCCCACCCTCCAAAAGCAGCTCAATATTTTATTCAGCAATCAAAAACAGATTACAAAATACTTGCAGAGCAAGCTCTTCACAGGAGTACCACTAATCAGAGATTCAGAGGCAACTCAATAGCCATAGGACTCTTACACACAACCTCTATCTCACACACCTCATAAATAGGAGATACAATACAAGAAACCGTCAAACGGTATTACAAAACCATGGGCTAAAACCACCCAATAAGGTGTAGCCGACCTTATCTCCCTTCTATGACATGTTAAAGCACACATCAACACGTGTCGCTCCCTTTTACAGCTCATTTATGTATTCGATACAAATTATTTTTCCTATTTCAGGAGTACAAACTTCCGGAGGCCATAACTTGAGAACCGGGTGTCCGATTGACGAACCGTTTGAAGCGCCGGAAAGCTCGTGAAGTGCTCTATCACCTCGTAACCGGCTTCGCCGGTTACGGCAACTTTTCAGGGCGTTTCGGAGCCTCTAAAGTCCCCAAAATTAAGTTTAAACATTTTATTGCACCCCTCCAAGACGAAAACTTTAATATCTTCAAAATTAGCTGTGACCTTGCGACGCAATTTTACCGGAATGCTTATCTAGCCAACCAGAAGCTTCAGGGAGAGTTTCGCACCGTTTCGTGCTCAAATAAAAAACTTACTATAAATAGTAACCTCGCATAAATGCAAGGTTGAGACACCATTTTTCCCAACAAAATTGAGGCTTCTAAGGTATACAAAAAGTTGATGAGACTACCCGATACAAAGAACCTAACCTAACCTAACCTTTTGTTATTCCAGGTAAAGGAATCCTCAACCATGTTAATCTCTATCAAGCCACTATGATGGACCCAGTCTAGTAAGTCTAAAGTAGCTCTAGAGATTTTGCCTTTGCCCCCTCGTTTCTCAAATTGATTCATGATAGCATTGAAATAACCTCCTATAATGCAAAACTATTCCTGGGAATTTGTGAATTCCTCGATTTCCTTCCAAACTCTTCTTTTGTCCTCATTTAGGGTTGGTCCATAAACATTAATAATGAGAAAATCTAGCTTTTGTTTAAAACTAGTAACTCTGCCACTGAACCAATTGCAATGAGACTCTAATAATGAGAACCCAATATTGCAAGGGTCCCAAATTATGAATAGACCTCTAGAGGCTCCAATGGTTGGAACACCTGTAATATGTCTAAAGTCTAGTCGTTTACCAAAATAGGCTAAGTCATCTTTCTTTAATTTGGTTTCCTGTAACATAACTAAGTTAGAACTATAGTTAGACAAACATTGTTTAACTATTTGCTGCTTGTTAGGGGCATTTAAGCCCCTAACACTCTATGATAATACTTTCATGGTGTTGTGGGAAGGACCTTCCCCTTCCCTGCACGAAACATATTTGTGAGTTTAACTTGGCCTTCAGCAATACCATCATTAGCTCTCAGCTCTGATAGGGATTTTTTGCCTCTCTTTTATAGAGTTTAGCACAATCCGGAGTAGCCTTCTCCCCAACCCATTGTTCAATTCCTAATGCTTCAAAAGTTTCACCATTTTCTTTGTCATCTAACTCCATTATAAGGGTTTTTGTATCCGTGACCTTTGGGGGATTGGTAAAATTCATAATCCCTTTCATCGACAGCCTTTTCTGTAATTCTAGCTCTTCTTTGTCTACTATTTCATCTAGTAAATTTTCCAAGATGTCCTCGGTGACTGAATCACATAAATAATTGATAATGCAGTTTACCTCTTCCTCTTTAGAACCAATTCTTCCTCTTGTTCAGCCTTATCCAAACTATTGGGAGGAACCATTTTCTACCAGACTGCCCCTGACTTTCGTACCAACATCCTGTTCAAGGATAAGAATCATATCCCCCCCTCCCCAGCTACCCGATAATCAATATCAAGATTGATTTTTTTTTATTAAGAAAAAACAGGTTTTAAGGGACCCAGAACCCGCTTACAATACGAAAGATGAGTAGGAAAGAAACAAGACAAAACAGCTACAAAAAACCAGCATAAAAACCAGCAGCTAGGACCAAAAGACAGCAAGGAGTCAACAAGAAATTAGCATCCAAAACCTAGCATTACATATCAAATGAAAACTTTTATAGACTCCTCAGCATTCTAAACCAAAAGCATCATAGCCTTAGCAACTTCTCTTAGATCATTGCTCTCCTGTTTCAGCTGGATGTCTTTCATTTTGGTCTCCATCTCAGTGGTGTTCTACCTAGTCTTTCGCCTAGAGATTTGATGGGTGGAGCTGGAGGTCGGTATATCTTCAATGATTACCAAGTTCTTATCCTGATTTTTCCTTTCTAAGTGATCCACCAAGGCATTCATATTATGTGACAAAACTCTTAATACCTCAAGACTATGGTTCATGAAGCTTTTCAAATCCTTCTCGGTTCAAGCAACCCGAGTAATGATGTTACTTTTATCCTCCTCAGCCTATTCTTTTACAATTCTGATAACATCCTCCAGATGTTTCAAATCCCCTTTTATCAGGTCTTTTTCCAACCAGCCCCCCATCTCAATTTCCTCCTTAGCTTCACTGGTTTCCATCTCCTCATTCTTTTTCCCCGAATTTGTTTCCTTAATCAAATTGTGTATCTTATTTTCCAGGTCCCTCTGTTTGCTCTGAATGCTAGTAATGTTGTCAATAACCCATTTCTGGAAGTTGAAGGATTCCAGAGTGCAATTATGAGTAGTATTCAAAATAGTATTCGTCGAATCCCTACCCTGCTCAGTGCCCACATAATTAGGGTTGTCTTCCTCCATAGAGTTCAGGGCAACATTCCTGCTATCCGAGCCCATAGGGTTAGAATAAGGGTTTTCAAAATTACCATCTTTTTTCCCTTCTTCCTCTTCTCCAACATTCTCATCCTTCTCACTCTCCATTTTTGTCTCAGTATCCTTCCCCTTTTCTTCCTCCAAATCACAATGCACCTCCGTTTCCACATTATTTGTATCAACTCTCTATTTTTTATGGGTAGGGGCATTAGATTGATCCTCATTCAACTCAGAATCTTTATAGCTCTCAGAAACATGTGCATTAGTAACCAGGTGATCATCCTTGCTATCCCTAGCTTTTTCCTTCAGGTATTCATAAATTAGCAAGATAAGCCCCTGATGGGCTATGGGGTAAGAATTAGGCTTTTTAGCATGATCAGCCAAGCTCTCATTCAGAGAAGATGCTAAGTAAAAGGGCAAGGAGATTTTAACCCCATGGCAGAAGTGATTAAGAATTACAAAATGATAGTTATAGATTTTAGTAAATCTACCATTAACCGTGAGAAACTCCATCAAAACCCTTAAAACTTTATGCCAAAAAGATTTTACCTGATGGGGAAGGTAGTAGGAGATGTTGTCTTTCTTGACAAGCTTGGCCTTCTCATCCTCCAATTTCGGGAAGTTTTTAAACGCTTCAGCAACATACTTCTGGTCTCTATAGAATTTAGTGCCCTCCTTCTAAAGACCCGTGACCTTCACAACCAAATCCTCATCAATTTTCCATGTCTCCCCAAACAATGTGACTCTGTTGTTGTTCCAGCCCCTAGCAAAGCCATGTGACACCGAATTTCTGCTTCCATGCAGCTGTTCCATATAGTCGGTGAAACCATATCTATGAAGCCTCCTCCATACTTTTCGTTCACTCTTCCAGTTTTCGCAGCCAAGGGGCTCATTCCTATTTAAGTTAGCTCCCATTTTGAACAACAAGTGGAAGTATCCAAAGGTGTATCTCACAATCCGCAAGTTTAACCACAAGTTCTTGTGTAAAATTCTGGAATAACAAAACAGAGTCCCTTCCGTAGTTTTAAAGCTAATGTTAATGGCTGTAGAAAACCAACATTTATTATTATAATCCCCATCACACATTTGATCATAGAACCAATGCCTAAAAGCAATCATTAACTGATAATTCATCTTCCCCCAAACTCTGTCTTTGGTATCTGGACCCCAGAAGATAATCATGATTTTAACTTGACCCATTGATGCGATCAAATAATAATTTCTCTCTAACATCCCTTTTGCAATGGGTCTCTCTGATATATTTAACCTCCACCTCTAAATTGACCCATTCATTAGCTAAAAGGTCCGCAACCTTATTGCCTTCTCTTAGAGTGTGAGTTGTGATAATACTAACATAGTCATTTAATAATTTTTTAGCACTTTCAACTAGGTTAGTAATATTCCAAGAAACAGAACTAGTACCTTTAAGGGCCTGGATGATATTTAGGGAGTCCCCTTCCAGCCAATTTTTTTAAAATTTGAATCCCTAAGCAAGCTGGAGGCTTTTTAGCATGGCCAAAGCTTCAGCCACATGATTATTTTGGACCCCAAGAGGAGAAGCAATAGCAGCAATACAGACACCTTGAGCATTTCTGATGACTCCTCCACCACCAGACTTCCCACGGTTTCCTTTAGCCCCCCCATCGAAATTCACCTTTATCCATTCATGATCAGGAAATCACCAAACACTATTATTTCTCCTATTCTTATTGTCAGATCTACAAACTTTGTGAATTAAGTTCCATTCAGTAAGGATGCCTTTTTCAATTTCATTCATATCAGTAAAAAGCCATTGTTTATTGTTCCTGTGAGGAATATTTATGTTTTCTGTTATAGCCCTACAAATTTTTTCAAAGACCACCTAAGAGGTGCACTTAGCTTCCCTAAATATTTTGTTATTTCTCTCTTTCCAAATTCCCCAACAAGTCATGGGGAGGAGCAAGGACCAAAGGTTCTTGATAAAGGACAATTGGTGGGGAATGTCCATTGCCAGATAATTTCCTTGAGACTCTTGTGCATGACCCAATCAACTTTCCATTTCACCCAAAACTTACTCCAAATTTACCAGGTAAAGGAGAAGTGGAAAAACAGATGATCAACCGATTCTTCCTCTTTCTGGCAGAGCTCGCACCTATTAGGGAACATGAAACCTCTTCGGACCAAATTGTCAATAGTTGGGATCCTATTGTGAGTAGCAAGCCAAAGGAACATATTGACTTTAGGGATAAGAATTATGTTCCAAACTTTACCCCAAATGGGGTTATTGGTCTGAGTGAAAGTGTTTTTGTAGGCTGAAGCAACCGTAAAGTCACCTCTAGGATTACTCTTCCAGAGAAAAACATCATCATAGTCTTTGTTAATAGAAAAAGATAGCAGCTCCTGCTCGAGTAGGGAAAATCCAGCATATATAACATCAAGCCTAACCCATTTGTTCTCCTTCCAATAGTCACACACCATAGGTCCAAACCTCCTTTTACATTCCTCAATAAATTGATTGTTGCCTTGATCAAAGAGAGGTTCATTATTCATCCAAGGATCCTCCCAAAACCTTATTTTGTCACCTTTTCCAAGGACCCATCTAGCTCCAGCTTTGGCCACTTTTATGGATTTGATAATACTATTCCAAATGAAGTACCCAATAGGGATGTCTTTAGAGTTGAGGAAATCCTGGAGAGGTTGATTCTGAATATATTTGTCAAACCAAATTCGGTTCCAATCTTTCTTGATGTCATAAGCTCTCCATATTTGTTTAGCAAGGAGAGCTTTATTAAAAGTTTTTAAAGCTTTAATCCCAAGCCCTCCTTTGCTCTTTGGTTTACACACTTTGTCCCAAGCAACCAAGGATATTCTCTTTTTTTCTTCAACCCCTAACCATAGAAATCTCTTCTAGATTCTTTCTAATGCTTCAGCAAATTTAGCCAGGATACCAAATAGACTGAGAGCATAAACAAGGAGATTCTAGAGAGTAGCTTGAAGAAGTTACAACTTCCCAGCCTGAGATAAAATGGATCCTTTCCATCCAACAATTTTTTTGTTGAGTTTGTCAATAAGCATATTCCAGAAGGAGTTTGGGGGAACTAAACCCAAGGGGAGACCCAGGTAGGTGGATGGGAGCATTTCCACCTTGCAGCCAATAATTTTAGCAATTCTCTATTGTCTTATGACCGAAGTGTTCATGAAGTACATAGCCGATTTGTCCCAATTGACTTGTTGGCCAGTAGCCAAAGAATAAGAATTAAGAGCACTTTTAAAGACAGCAACCTCCCCAATAGATGAATATCCCATTAGGATAGTATCATCAACAAACTGTTGGTGAGAACAAAAGACATTAGCAGAGGAAGGTTGAAGGCCTTTGATGATTTTATTCACTTTCAATTTTTGGATTGGTTTGCTCATGCTCTCTGCCAGGATGGTGAAAAGAATAGGAGATATGGGATTTTCTTATCTGAGTCCCCTTGACGATTTAAAGAATTTAGTAGGTGTATATGGTGAAAATGGATAACAACAATGATGAAAGACCAAATGAATTCAACCACAAAAACCCTAGCCTAACAACAACAAACATCCACCATAACATATGAAGATTATCTAAGACAATGCAAATCAAATGAAATCACAAAGATTATACCATCTCATGTCCAATAGGGTTTGGATCTACATTCTTTCTATCTCCATTGATCTTGCTTGATATATTTGCTCTCAGATTTTATATGTGCACAAGAGCTCAACAAAGAACGAAAATGTGGTTGCAAGTAGGCTTGATTGCATATGCAAGTTCAAAAGTGTAGTCGGGGTTGAATGCATAGTGAGGGTTTGATAATGAAGGAAGCATCTCCTTATATAGAAGACACTATATGAAATGGAGGGATAAGATTGAGAGGTGTAAAAAGAGGTCGGCTATGATTAGAGGGTAGGTAAAGAAAATAAGAAAATAATGAGAGCGTAGGTAGTGTATGAATTAAGAGATGAATGACATGTGTCATGGATAGAAAAGGCTAATGAATTAATTAAATAAATAAAGATTTATTTAATTAATGGAGGAAGTGGGGTAATTAAATAAATAAGATATTTATTTAATTTAGGGAAAAGGATAATTTAAATAAATAAATATTTATTTAAATGAGAAATAAGAATAGAAGAGGATAAATGAATTAATTAAATAAATAAGGATTTATTTAATTAATAGAAGAATTAGGCTAAAAATAATTAAATAAATAAAGATATTTATTTAATTACACTAGACAATTTTAGGTGTCTACATTTTGCCCCTCTTTGAGACAATGCAGCTTGTTGCGTTGTTTCAAAGAAGATAAGATGAACTGATACAAAGTTGCCCCAAGATGGAAATGATATGCCCCCTCGAGAGATTGAATGAACATATGTGAAAAGATCGCAGACAATCTTTCGATAAGAAAGAAAGGCTAGAATGGACTGACAAGATAAAGTGACAGAGTCACGAGATAACGAAGACTGACACAGGAGACTAGGGCTAGGGCTAGGGCTAGGGTAGTTTATAAGATAGACCACGAGGGAACACATCCTCATTGTCATCCACACATCCAAGAGATTAGAGTGCAGAGAGAGAATTGAGCAGCAGCAGTTAGCAGCTATGGCATTGGTGCATAGATTCGATCGCGTTCGTTGATTTCAAAGGCCAGCAAATGTAGGAGAGCCAATGAGTACCACAAAACCTCCTTGTATTTTGTCGCATTAATTGTTGTCATAAATGCATGCTAGGTATTGCAATAAATGTGCATTTAGGTATGTCTAGAAAAATGTCAAAAACATGTAGGCGCGTCTACGTTGGTGCCAGGGGCATCTAGGTTGGCTAGGCGCGTCTGCGTTTGTGCCAGGTGCGTCTATGAATTCAGCAACGTCTATGTCAAATGTGAATGTGTATGTGTTGTGCATACACGTTTGTGAAATGTGGGCACGTCTATGTAGGAAAGGCACGCCTGTGCAGAGCATAGGCACGTCTATGTATTTCAGGCGCGTCTGTGCAGAGCAGGCGCGTTTGTGCAGTCTGTAAGCGTGCTTATGTCATGAAGGTGCGTTTGTGTCTTCAAGGTCAAATCGACAGTTCTGTGATGAACATATGTTGTCGATTGGATAAGTTGCTGAGAGGATACACTCAAACAGGTCCTCTAGGGAAGACTAGGATAGATCGAGGCACTTTGTGATGAACAGTGAGTACCCAGACATGGTACTTTGTGATGAACAGGGAGTACCAATAGGAGCAGCTGTATATGGTGAAAATAGATAACAATAATAACAATATTGAAAGGCTAAATGAATCCAACCACAAAACCCTAGCCTAACAACAACAAAGATCCACCATAACATATGAAGATTACCTAAGACAATGCAAATCAAATGAAATCACAAAGATTATACCATCACATGTCCAATAGGGTTTTGATCTCCATTCTTCCTATCTCCATTGATCTTGCTTGATATATTTGCTCTCAGATTTTATATGCACAAGAGCTCAACAAAGAACGGAATGTGGTTGCAAGTAGGATCGTAGTGTAGTCCAGTGTATAAGATTCATTCGAATGTATCATTAGGGTTTGATAATGAAGGAGGCATCTCCTTATATAGAAGACACTATATGAAATGGAGGGATAAGATTGAGAGGTATAAAAGGAGGTCGGCTATGATTAGAGGGTAGGTAAAAAAAATAATAAAATAATGAAAGGGGTAGGTAGTGTATGAATAAAGAGATAAATGACATGTGTCATGGGTAGAAAAGGCTAATGAATTAATTAAATTAATTAATTAATAGAAGAAGTGGGATCAATTAAATAAATAAAATATTTATTTAATTTAGGAAAAGGATAATTTAAATAAATAAATGTATTTATTTAAATGAGAAATAAGGCTAGAAGAGGATAAATGAATTAATTAAATAAATAAAGATTTATTTAATTAATAGAAGAATTAAGCTTAGATAATTAAATAAATAAAATATTTATTTAATTAGACTGGACAATTTTGGGTGTCTACATTTTGCCCCTCTTTGAGACAATGCGGCTTGTCACGTTGTTTCAAAGAAGATAATATGAACTGATACAGAGTTGCCCCAAGATGGGAATGATATGCCCCCTCAAGAGATTGGATGAAAATGTCTGAAAAGATTGCAGACAATCTCTCGATAAGAAAGAAATGCTAGAATGGACTGACTGGATAAAGTGACAAAGTCACGGGATAATGAAGACTGACTCAGGAAACGAAGGCGAGGGCTAGGGTAGGCTATAAGATAGACCACGAGGGAAAATACATCCTCATTGTCATCTACACATCCACGAGAGTAGATTGCAGAGCGAAAATAGAGTAGTTGCAATCAGCAGCGATGGCCTTCATTCACAGATTCGACCGCGTTCGCCAATTTCAGAGGCCAGCAGAGGCAGGAGAGCCGATAAGTACCACCAAACCTCCTCGTACTTTGACGCATTTAATTTTGTAATTAATGCATGGTAGATAGAGCAATAAATGCACTTAGACTAGGGTCCCAAAAAAGTCCAAAAACATCTAGGCGCGTCTGCGTTGGTGCCAGGCGCGTCTGTGCTCGCGAGGTGCGTCTGTGTTTGTGCCAAGCGCGTCTGCGTTTGAACCCACGTCTGTGTCAAATGCAGCCGTGTTTGTGATGGTCGGTCGCGTCTGTGCCAAGAAGGCACGTCTGTGTCTCCCAGGCGCGTTTGTGCAGAGCATAGGCACGTCTGTGTTTGTCAGGCGCGTCTATGTTTTTCAGGCGCGTCTGTGCAGTCTTTAAGCATGTTTATGTTTGAAAAAGTGAATTTTTTTTGTCTTCTAGGTCAAATCGGCAATTCTGTGATGAACATACGCTGTCGATTGGATAAGTTGCTAAGAGGATTCACTCAAGCAGGTCCTCTAGGGAAGACTAGGATAGATCAAGGCACTTTGTGATGAACAATGAGTACCGAGATAGAGTACTTTGTGATGAACAGGGAGTACTAGAATATGAGCAGCACTTTGTGATGAACAGTGAGTGCAAATGTGAGTAACACTTTGTGATGAACAGTGAGTGTCACACACGTAGTACTTTGTGATGAACAGGGAGTACCACTAGGATAGAAGCAACACTTTGTGATGAACAGTGAGTGTCACTAGGATAGATAGTCATATGCATGTAGATAAAAAGTAGCATTTTGTGATAAACAAGGAATGCCATTATGACTGACATGAGTGATGTGCTTGACTGCAGGAGTATTTGCCGATGCTGGAGTCACGGGAAAGATTCCTGTCTACTCAGAGGTTGAGACCTGAGCTGACAGCCAAAGAGCGGGCTGCAATTGAGGAGATGGGATTGAGACATGTCCTGTATGTGCCTGAGTTTCGGGCGAACATGGGACTGTTGACTGTGCTGGCAGAGAGATGGCACTCTGAGACCTGCACTTTTCATTTGTCGATGGGTGAGATGACAGTCACCCTTAAGGATGTGTATAGGATACTGAGGATACCGATCGATGGGGAGATGATCCCATACGATCGAGATGGAGACAGGGAGGCCCTGAGATGAATATTCCAGGGCCCGAGACTGGAGATGAGGGCAGGACATGTGGCATGGGACACTATGATAGCCACAAGGCTAGCGCTGCCGACAGTGGTAGGAGGAGCGATCAGTGGGTTCCTGTGTCTGGATAGGCAACACGAGGGTTGGTTGTGGGTTGGGGAGGAGCGCTGGAGACACTGGTGACACAGCACACCAGATATGCTTGGGGACCGTGCATGCTGGCACACCTCTATTATGAGCTGCATCAGTTCGTATACCATGGATCAATGGGATTGGGCTGTGGAGTGACATTGTTGCAGGTGTGGGCTTATGAGCATCTGCCAGTGACGAGGCCAATACACTTCAAAGGCAGGGGACATGGACGCAGTTTTGTGCATTTGTATGATATGATCACGTCGCAGCCATGGATTGGTAGGCTGGAGCACTGACAGTGGGTGATAGATGATATTGATTTGGTCATATGGAGGCCATATCTGGGATGCGAGCAGTGGGAGGACGATGCAGTTGAGCTTCCCTACACTTTCCTGAGCAGGTATCTGATTGGGCGGACGCCCTATGTGCTGGAGAGGCAGCTAGTGGACAGGGTTGGCTGACAGTTTGGCAGGATCCAGAGGATGCCACGGGGCTTAGGCATGTATGCACGGACGATCAGAGATTAGTCACAGTTTGGGCCCTTGCTATCATATGATCAGGTAGTTACACAGCTGGTAGAGATGATGCCCCTACCTTGGGACATGTGGCCAGAGATTGAGGATGTCGGCATGGATGTCAAGTACACAGCATACTGGGCAGAGCATCCCTTCCCACGCTTGACGGATCTGGGAGAGCCATTCGAGGGAGATGGGGGTGGGGATGATGATGATGGTGGAGGTGATGGGGGTAGAGGCCGATGGAGGAGGAGGGGAGCAGTTGGAGAGAGGAGGGTTCCACCTCAGAGGGAGGGTGGAGAGGAGAGACAGGCTCGGGTGGTGAGGGGTCGCAGTGGATTGCCGCTACAGGTACCAGCAGCACAGGGTCCTAGGCAGGTACAAGTACAGGGACAGGGACAGGGACAGAGACCGGCACTAGTACAGGTATAGGCACAGGCACAGGGGCAGGCACCCGTACAGGAGGAGCCATAGGCAGAGGCGGAGGGGGCTGACCCAGAGGAGGATGAGCTGATAGAGCTGAGGGAGATCTACCAGGGTCAGGCAGATGAGATCCAGAAGCTGGAGAGGGGGAGAGATCGGCTTAGGATGAGGCTCAAAGATACTGAGCGGGAGCGAGATCAGACTATTCAGCGCTATACAGAGGCTGAGACAACACTGAGGGTCGGGAGACAGGCAGCGGAGGACACAGGGGCAGGATATGCTTATGTCCTGCAGGTAGGGGAGGAGATTGCTTACTGGCGAGATCTCTATTATGGTGCAGTGCTAGCAGATCAGCAGGCAAGGAGCTTCCATAGACCATCGCGTACAGCGACAGCTACGGGAGGGAGCCGAATGAGACAGGTATCGAATGGTGGGGTTATGGGTCCTCCACCACCACCAGATAGAGGAGACAGGTGGGATGATCCTAGGGCGGGTCCTTCAGGGGCTCAGATTCCATCAAGGCCAGGCGGCTTCGAGGGAGGGAGTTCATCATAGCCGTAGAGGGATCCCTATGTATTAGTATTGTACCATTTTTGTATGATGATGTAGACACCTGCGGGTGCTTTTGTGGCCATATGATTTTGACATCATTGTATCATGACACTTTATATATATATGAGATGATTCATCTTTGCGGCAGCTGTATGCATGTGTACCTTTGTGATGAGATGTTTCATGATGTATGTTTCTATGTGATGGATGCAAATATTTATATGATGTAATGCAATATTTTTGTTCTTTTATGTTTTATATGTGTATGCATGATGCAAATGTAAATGTATGTAATGCAGATGAATATGATAATGCAAATGATTATTTATATGATGAAAATGTAAGATGTGCTAACATGTGTTGTGTGCAGGATGTGATGCAATTGTGACGTCTATATGTATATATGAAATGCTTATATGTGGTAATGCAGGTGCAACTACATGAAATGCAAATGTTTTTGGTGTGTCATTATACTCAGTCATGTGATAGCAGGCTACGCGGGCTCGAGAAGGATGATGGAAGTCAATCACGAAAGGGGGATGAAAGACAGAAGATATGAAAGTGAAAGAGCTTCTTGTGCGTTATCATCATTGAGCTTTATTATGGCAAGTAGGTTATGACAATCGAGGCATATGTTCGACCCAGAAAGTCATTGTACCTATTTGCATGGAGATAAGACAGTCACAAACAAAGAATGCCCCAGTTCACACTAGACTCATAGTGTCCTCATATCCTTGGACAAGTCATAGCATTACTAAGAGACAATCCACAAACAGTAAAGAAAAATAGGTGACGATACCCCATCCTCGCCTTTCTAGTTAAAGACATCCTGGAGATAAAATCTCTAGTCAGAGACATCCCGAAAAAGCTAAAAGACATGTCACCAAAAAAAGATAAAATCAAAAGAAAACCAAGACTCGACACCAACATCCACTGTAGCCCTCAAGTTTAGTGTCTCTTGTCATTTGTATAAGTCTTATTTGATTGTGGTCACAATGTTTACTTTCATAGAAAGGATAGATAGCACTGAACCATATGTTGTCTGAGTTTGTTGAAAGATTTGATTTGTTGAAGCCCATTGTTGTTGTTGTGTCTCATCTGAAACTAACTGAATCCACGAAACTAATACTTTATTGTGGAGAAGATGAAACTTTATTGCGGATTTGTGATGCAAATGTTGCTTTATTGCGGATTGTGCGCGGATAGACTGAAGGAAGCTAAAAGAAACTGTACTCCTCGAAACATGTGATGTTCTCAGTTCCACACCCATCACTAGACGTAGGATTTACCTTAGCCACAGATAGGATCTGATTTATTATGGATGGAAAGGGAGGTGGAAAGGGAGGTTGTTATGAATGGCTAACCAATCTTGGGTAGATCAATAACAAGCCATGATGGGAATGGGTAAGTTTATTATGAACGAATAGGTTGTGAGTGTGTGCAAAGTGAAAGGATGAAAGTGAATCCTGAAGGAGGGAAGAGCAATGTCTCTACGCATGGCACTGGTGACCCAGTTTTCACCATGGTACTTGCCCAGGGCACCACCGAAGTGGTTTTCACCGTTGGACGAAATTATTTCTCTTTACTTTTTTTGATTTTTCAATGTTTTTTGTGTCACAAAGCGCCTGTTTGCCAGGTTTTCACCAAGTAACGATTTTTATGTTTTATGAATTTTTTTGTATTTTTTGAATTAGGATACTCTGAAGAGCTATGTTTAGAACCGGTGAAGGTGCATGCTATTGATAGGATCCTCCAAAGGTTCACCTTCTGTAGTTGAGAGCTTATATGCCCCAAATCCATATGCTATTGTGATGATGTAAGGACCAAGCCAGTTTGGTTCGAACTTGCCCTTCTTCTCTCTGTCTTGTTGATATTTGGGGTTTTCTCTGAGAACCAAGTCACCTACCTCAAATGTGTGAGGCTTGACTTTATGATTGTAGATGCATTGTTCCTTGATTGAATGATGTGTAGCTCGAGTGATTGTCTTCCTTGATGAAGGAATTGAGATAGAATTACTAGTGTGTGGACTACACAAGCCCGTATGCGTGTCATTTGAAGAAGTTTGGGCATCCCTGATAACAAAGTCCCTCGAGGAAGCTCCATTAAAGGTCCATGATGTATCGTCAGAAGGTAAAGGATGTGTGGAACAAGTGGATGAGTTATGAAGGCTTATGATTGTGAAAAGAAGTGAAAGTAGGATAGCATGATGGAGACTTAGGATCAACAAGTGTTCTTTTTTACTTGAAATTGTAGAACTTTTGCCCCCAGTTATTTTGGTATTAGGGGAGATCAACTCTTGTTCTTTTTGCTTCATAGGATTTTTATCCTTGACTTTGATTTTTTCAGAGTCCAATAGCTTTTGATTTTGATTTGAATTAAAGGACTTCTCTCTATTTTTGACTTTTAAATTTTTCTTTTCAAAGCTTGATTTTTGATCCCCAATGAGTAAGGGCTTTTGTAATTCTTGTTGATCCAAGTTTGGAAGAGGAGCAGAAATGGAATGAGTGGATGAAATGGTAAAGCTATGTGAGTTCTCAAGAGGGCTGGTGATACGCTCAATAGATTCTTCACTGAAACCACTCTTAGGACTATTGATATCAAGAGATGCTTGCACCACTAGAGGAGATTTGCATTCAAACTTAGTAGCCACAACACTAGGTGGTTCACACCCAATTCCTTGCAAATTGTTTATAGATTGTTCTTGTAGACTGAATACCTAAGGAGATAGTGGGAGTTGTTCAACATGAAAATATACTCACCACATCCCAGGTCTTTAAAATTGAACTTTTCTTTGAGCTCTGATTGCTTTGATGTAGAAGTTTTCAAGGATTCTGGATCCACATATGCCGATGAAGGAATAGCCTCTCAATTGGATGGAATTGTTATTTCTGATCTAGGGCACAGATTGTTGCAATATAGGAATGGATTTGGGTCAGCTTTGACAGTCACTTCAACTCCATTGTGAGGAAACTTGATACATCGATGATATGTAGATGGGACTGCGCTCATCTCATGAATCCATGGACGTCCCAAGAGTATATTGTATGTGAGATCTAGATCAAGGACTTGACAAACCACATCCTTTGTAACTAGCTCAACTCTGAGAGGTAAGGTGACTGTGCCTTTGGATGAACGCTCTTCATCATCATATGCTTTGATGGTAATTTTTTTTGTAGAATTCACAGCTTCATCAGAATATCCCAATTGTTTAATAGTGCTCAATGTACAAATGTTCAAACCTACTCCTCCATCTATCAGGACTCTTTTTATTCGATGTTTGTGTATGAAGGCTTCAATGTGTAATGGTGCATTATGTGGCTGACTTACGGAGGCATCATCAGCTTCTGTGAAAGTAAGGGAATGTGGAACGGAAAGGTATCCCACCATGGCTTGAAACTGGTCCACGTTCAGATCAGTAGGAACAACAGTATCTCTCAAGATTTTGTCAAGAATGGCTTTATGTGCGGGAGATATGCATAATAGCTCAAGGATTGAAATGAGCGCGGGTGTCTTCCCTAAATTTTCTACAAGGTCATACTCAGGTTTGGTTGATGAAGAAGCAGTGTTTTTAGTTGGAGCACCTTGCAAAGTGATTTTACCTCGACGGGTTGTAACATTACATTCAGAGGTAGATTCGGAAGAAGATCCAACACCTTTTAGGACAATCCTGGGTCTCTGAGTAGAATTCTCAGACGTTTTGTCCTTGATGATAATGGTAGAGACATAATTGTCCATCGATATGTGATTGATAGTTGAATCATAGTTATAAGATGCTCTGGTATAGTTGGTTTGATCCTCTATGGCTTTAGCTTTTCCCTTGTCATGTTTTGGGAATGGTTCCTTAAACATCTCATGTTCTTGATTAGATGAGTGTCCCTCAATCTCAATGTCACCTCTATCAATGAGCTCTTGTATGATGTTCTTCAGTCAATGACAATTTCCTATCTTATGACCCTTGCTCTTATGAAATTCACAATATTCATCATCATTCCACCAATTTGGTTTGACCTTTGGTTCATATGGAGGAAAATTTGGAACTGTGATTACCTTGTTTGCCACTAGCTTCTTAAAGACTGACTCAAGTGGTTCTCCCAATGGAGTGTACTTCCTTCGTGATCTGGAAGTTGTTTGAGTATTCACTTGGTTGTTTGTAGAGCTTGATCCCGAAAAAATGAATTTGGGTCGCACTATATTAGCATCAACAACACCATCATTGACTATGTTCTTGTTTTTATTCCAAAATCTTGGCTTGTCTTTTCCTTTAAAGTCATCTTTGTTTTCTTTGAATATCTTAATGACTCCTTGTTCAATTAGGACCTTCTCTATTGCTAATCCTTTTTCAATGATGTCCTTGAAGGTGGACAAACAAGCTTTTCTTAGATCATAACCAATGTCTTTGTTAACATTCTGGGTGAACATTTCTACCATTTGTTTTTGTGGAATTTCACAAGAGCATCTGCTGGCTAGATTTCTCCATCTTTGTAAAAATGATGCAAAAGACTCTCCCTCTTTTTGCTTGGTGTTGCACAAAGTAGTGACTGATATGTCTGTCTCTATGTTGTAGGAGAAATGTTGAATAAATGCCTCTGCTAGATCACCCCATGACTTAATTCCAGGTGGAAGTTGGGAGAACCATTCCATAGCTTGATCACCTAGGCTTTGTGGGAATAATCTCATCAAATATGTCTCTTCTGCTGCTACTTCAATGCAAGCTATGAAAAACTGTCTTATGTGTGCCTTAGGATCCCCTTTTCCTCTATACTTATCAAATTTAGGCGTCACAAAGTGTGTAGGAAAAGGAGGCATTGGAATGCTCTTGTCAAATGGATAAGGACATATGTCTCTCATTGTGTATGTTGGCTTTGGTGTATTTATGTCCTCCATTTTCTTTTGTAAGTCCCTGATTTGTTGCTCCAAATTGCTCTTAGGTGGAGATCGACTTCTTGGACCATACCCTATGCTTGAGGCACCAATTGGAGGAGGAGCATGTTGCATATATGGATGATATTGATCATACACATGTTCATATGGCAGAGGCCTATAGTAATGTTGTGTATATGGACCTCTTGGTATAGATTCATGTTGAGGAACACCATATCTATTTTGTGCATGTATACCATACTCTACAGGCATGTCATGTTCTAATGTGTTGCCCCCAAATTTGACATAGGGTTTCCTTGTGTCCAAATTTTGAGCATGCCTTTGAATATCCAATTGCTTTGGTGGTTGATCCTTAGCATTGATATGTGATTGAGTATATTTGTCTGCATAAGACTTCCATAATGGTCTACGAAGGTGAGCATCATATGCTTGACCATGTGTATGTGGGACCTCTGGTTTTTGAAGCAAAGCTGATGGTGATTCAGGTACCATGTGTGGTCCTCTATTTCCTTCACTATTAGGTCTCCTTTGATCCATATTGGAGTGAGTTTGTTGCAAAGTTCGATTTTCCATTAATTGAGACATGTCAAAATCATGAGGTATCTTGGCTCCACTTTGTGCCATCATTTGTAAGAAGTTTTGTCTATCCCTCCTCATTATTTCCTCAACCAATCGATTGAAATGGGGATTCATAATGGATTCTTCCACATCTGCTGAATGTACGGAAAAGTTGTCCATATTGTCATTGTGTGTAGTAGTATTGTTTGTAGTGTCCATGTTCTCAACATTTGGAATGTTTCTATAGGCATCCATGTCAGGTAATGTAGTATGATCGGAATTGAAAAAGATATCATCATCATACTCATAAGAACTCATGTTTGCGGACTTTTGAGCCTCTTTAGTTTCTCTCCTAGATTTTTGAAGATGGGTTTCAACCATGAACTAGGTATTGACCAAGATGTGTGAGACTAGATGAAAATGGAAAAGAGCATGGAAGACCAAGAGTTGGATGGAATGTAAATGAATCTGAAGTGTACTTGCAATGCCCAAAGTGTAAGACCAAGTATGTATGTAGTAGAGTAGGTATGACTTTCAAAGAGAGGATAGTTTCTCTTGATGAGGTAAGTTGACCTTGACTCTAAGTAGGACCAAATGAGACCCAAAGGTAAGAAACCATGATGAGGGACCACTTAGCAAAGTGTTGTTGTATGTAGTGTGTTGACAAAGTATGATGAGGACAAGCAAGTGACCTTTTGACTCAAGTTTAGACAAATGTGAATGTAATGTAAGTTGTGAAGCAATGATGGACTTTGTGAGACCCAAAGACAGGTTGAATGCTAAATGAAACCCTGGAGAAATGACCTAGGAAGCTCAAGAGTTCCGAAACTGACTGTGTTTGTTTGCTAGACTGTAACAATTTTTCAATTCTAAACACAGACGCGCTTGTATACTTCACAGACGCAGTTTTCCGATGCAGACGTGGCTCTGTTCAACACAGACGCATTTTTGAGATTTTTCGCAAAGTGTAATGTTGACTCTTGGAACACAGACGCGTTTCTGCCCTTCACAGATGCGGCTATACAACACAAACGCTATTATGTCAGACACAGATGCGTTTCTGAGATTTTTTGCAAAGTGTAATGTTTATTCTGGGACACAAACGCGATTCTGCCCTTCACAGACGTGGCTATACAACACAGACGCTATTATGTCCGACACAAACGCGTTTCTGCAAAATTTGTGCAATTTTTCCAATCTGTGAAGTTGTTTTGTTGTGACCAAATCTGACTGTTTGACTGTTTTTCGTGACAAGAGGACACAGTGTTGATGAAGACCCAATGTTTGCAAGTGTCTAGACTCAAAATGACTCCAAAAAAAGTGTGTTTGATGTAAAAATGTTTTGCATACACTTGAAGACACAAAAGACACAAAAGACACAATGTTTTGCTGTTTGGTCTTGAATGTTTTGAAAGTTTAAAATAAGTCAAGCACAATTCTTATGGCTGGCCAAGACAATAGTTGTTGATCCCACATGGGGTTTTACCCCCGAGGCTACGTTATTCAGAGCGGATACTTAGATGCTTGACCTCACTGGCTCCACCCTCGGCACTCACTTCTCGGGTCAGCCAAGCATCAATCCCCACGAAAACTCCCCGTGGTGAACTTTGTATCTCTACTAAGAACCGTATGTGTGTGGGCCGCTACCAGAGGTCCGACCTCCTGCCCCAACAACTAGAAGGATTTGGGCTTCTAAAACAAAAAGGTGCTAGTAAGGGCATCCACTCGTGTGGCCATACATGCGGCACTTTCAGCTTTGTAAATACAGAAGGCTCCCAGCCGGTAAGGGTTACGCCCTACAACTGATCAAATAAATTTGATCAAACGGGTTTATGGGGAGACATAGTGTCAGTATGAACTAATCAGCACACGTTATCCATAGTTTTCACCATGAATGCATTTGTTTATAGTGGTTCGGAAGAGGTGGGTTTTCCTCGCTACCACTTGGGTCGTTCTCTTCTCACTAGTAGTCCTAATGACCACACGGGAAGACAGACCCTCTAAAGATCAAACAAAAAGAGCCTATTGCTCAAGACACAAAAGACAATGATTCAATTTTAGTGCACCAATTGAAGTGTTTGCTAGTCTATGAAAACAAGGCACACAATAAAAAAAAAAATCCAAAAATCCTTGCCAAGGGCCTGCAACAAAGATTTATTAGTAGTTTAGATTGTTACAAATGATTACCCCTTCCTGCAAGCACACAAGTTAGGTAAATTTTAAACCCAAATTCAACCAAACGATTTAGCCTTCAAGACAAGCTGCACCAATTTCGTTAGCTAGATCTGAAAATGTTCGCTCAAAATAAACCAGATCTGAAACCCTAAATGCAAAATCCGAAAAACTGAATCAATAAAAACCCAAAATTTGAAACTAGTGAACACAGACGCGATTACCCTCAACACAGACGCGACTAGGTGACACAGACGCGGTTCTGTGAGACACAGACGCGACTACAGAACGCATACGCGTTTTATGAACACAGACGCGGCTAAAAATATCGCAGACGCGACTTTACAACACAAACGCTCTTTCCTGGAATCTGCAAAATAAAATATTGCCAATAACACAGACACGATTCCAGAGGTCACAGACGCGCCAGAAGATCAAAAACGCGATCCGAAAGTGCGCAGACGCGAAAATATCAAAATGCTGCCGAAAACATCAGATCTACAACTTCAAACACAAAATCTGCGACAACATGTTAAATGCAAAAAGGGACAAGAGTCCCACCGGGCGTGCCAAAATGTATATGGTGAAAATAGATAACAATAATAACGATATTGAAAAGCTAAATGAATCCAACCACAAAACCCTAGCCTAACAACAACAAAGATCCATCATAACATATGAAGATTACCTAAGACAATGCAAATCAAATGAAATCACAAAGATTATACCATCACATGTCCAATAGAGTTTTGATTTCCATTCTTCCTATCTCCATTGATCTTGCTTGATATATTTGCTCTCAGATTTTATATGCACAAGAGCTCAACAAAGAACGGAATGTGGTTGCAAGTAGGATCGTAGTGTAGTCCAGTGTATAAGATTCATTTGAATGTATCATTAGGGTTTGATAATAAAGGAGGCATCTCCTTATATAGAAGACACTATATGAAATGGAGGGATAAGATTGAGAGGTGTAAAAAGAGGTTGGCTATGATTAGAGGGTAGGTAAAAGAAATAATAAAATAATGAAAGGGGTAGGTAGTGTATGAATTAAGAGATAAATGACATGTGTCATGGGTAGAAAAGGCTAATGAATTAATTAAATAAATAAATTAATAGAAGAAGTGGGATCAATTAAATAAATAAAATATTTATTTAATTTAGGAAAAGGATAATTTAAATAAATAAATGTATTTATTTAAATGAAAAATAAGGCTAGAAGAGGATAAATGAATTAATTAAATAAATAAAGATTTATTTAATTAATAGAAGAATTAAGCTTAGATAATTAAATAAATAAAATAATTAGACTGGACAATTTTGGGTGTCTACAGTAGCACTTTGTGATGAACGGGGAGTGCAAAACACGTAGTACTTTGTGAAGAACAGGGAGTACCACTAGGATAGATAGCAACATTATGTGATGAATAGTGAGTGTCACTAGGATAAAAGCAACACTTTGTGATGAACAGTGAGTGTCACTGTCACTAGGATAGAAGCAACATTTTGTGATGAACAGTGAGTGTCACTAGGATAGAAGCAACATTTTGTGATGAACAGTGAGTGTCACTAGGATAGAAGCAACACTTTGTGATGAATAGTGAGTGTCACTTTGACTGACATGATGGCTTTGCTTGACTGCAGGAGTATTTGCCTATGCTAGAGTCCCGAGAGAGATTCTCATGGACGCAGAGATTATGACCAGAGCTGACATTCGAGGACCGAGCTGCTATTGACGGTATGGGTCTATGATACATTCTATATGTGCCTAAGTTTCGGGAGAACATGGGTTTGCTGACTGCACTTGCTGAGAGATGGCATTCTGAGACATGCACTTTTCATTTGTCAATGGGTGAGATGACAGTCACCTTGGAGGATGTTTACAGGATTTTGAGGATACTGATCGATGGGGAGCTGATACCCTATGATCGAGATGGAGATAGGGAGGCCCTAAGGCGAGTGTTTCAGGATCCAGGATTAGAGATGAGAGCTAGACACGTGGCATGGGACACGATGATAGCGACAAGACTAGCACTACCAACAGTGTTAGGAGGAGTGATCAGTGGGTTCCTATGTCCAGATAGGGCGACACGAGGGTTGGCTGTGGGCTGGGGGCTGGGGGAGCACCTTGGAGACACTAGTTACACAACATACCAGATATGCCTGGGGACCGTGCGTGCTAGCACACTTATACTATGAGCTGCATCAATTTGTGTATCATGGATCCATAGGTTTGGGCTATGGAGTTACATTGTTGCAGGTGTGGGAATATGAGCATTTGTCGGTTACCCAACCGATACATTTCAGGGGCAGGGGTCATGGATGCAGCTTTGTTCATTTATATGATATGATTACATCACAACCATGGATTGGTAGGTTGGAGCATTGGCGTTGAGTCTTGGATGAGATCGACATTGTGATATGGAGGTTGTACCGTGAGTGCGAGCAGTGGGAGGATGACGTAGTGGATCTACCCTATAATTTTTGGAGCAAATATCTGATTGGGCGGATGCCCTATGTATTGGAGAGATAGCTGGTTGACAGGGTATGCAAGCAGTTTGGTCGTATTTAGTGGATGCCACGGGGTTCCGGGATGTATGTTCGGACAGTCAGGGATCAGGCACACTTTGGGCCATTGTTATCGTATGATCAGGCCATGACGCAGCTGGTAGAGATGGTGTCAATGCCATGGGATATGTGGTCGGAGATTGAGGATGCAGGCATGGATGCAGAGTACATGGCATATTGGGCTGAGCATCCCTTTCCTCAACTGACAGACCCAGGAGAGCCTCTAGATGGAGATGGTGGTGGGGATGGGGATGATGATAGAGATGGTGGGGGGAGAGGCCAACGGAGGAGGCGGGGTGCAGTTGGAGATAGGAGGGTGGCTCCACGGAGAGAGGGTGGGGAGGAGAGACATGCTCAGGTGGTGAGGGGTCACGGTGGATTGCCACTACAGGTGCCAACAGCACAGGGTCCTAGACAGGGGCAGAGGCAGGTACAGGCATAGGCACAGGCACAAGCACAACCACCAGTATAGGGGAGCCACAAGTAGAGGCACAGAGGGCCAAGGAGGAGGAGGATGAGTTGCTTGAGCCGAGGGAGATCTGTCAGGGATAGGCAGATGAGATCCAGGACCTAGAGAGGGAGACAGCTAGGCTCAGGAGGCGACTGAGGGACACAGAGCATGAGCGGGATGAGGCTATCCAGCACTATACTGAGGCTGAGACAACACTAAGGGCTGGGAGGCAGGCGGTAGAGGACACAGAGGCTGGATACGCCTATGTTCTGCGAGTAGGGGAGGAGATAGGTTATTGGCGAGACCTATACTACAGGGCAGTGCCACCAGAGCAGCGGGCGAGGAGCTTCCGTAGACCATCGCAGACAATGACGGCTATGGGAGGGAGCCAGAGGAGACAGGCGTCCAGCGGTGGGGTTATGGGTCCTCCACCACCACCAAGTAGAGGGGGCAGGAGAGATGATCCTAGGGCGGGTCCTTCTAGGTCCCAGACTCCATCGAGGCCAGGTGGCTCCAAGGGAGGGAGATCATCATAGCCATAGAGGGCTCCTTATGTATCAGTTTTGTACCATTTTTGTATGATGATGTAGACACCTTCGGGTGATTGTAGCCATATGATTTTGACATCATTGTATCATGACACTTTTGATTATATATATATGAGATTATTCATCTTTGCGATAGCTATATGCATGTGTACCTATGTGATGAGATGTTATGGATGCAAATATGTATGTGATGCAATGTAATATTTTTGATCTTTTATGTGTTTAATATGTTATGCCAATGCAAATATGAATGTATGAAATGCAAATGGATATGATAATGCAAATGTAAAATGTGTTAATATGTGTCGTGTACAGGATGTGATGCAATTGTGATTTCTATATGTATGTATGAAATGCTTATATGTGGTAATGCGGGTGCAACTACATGAGATGCAAATGTTTTTGGTGTGTCATTATACTCAACCATGTGATAACAGGCTACATAGACTCAAGAAGGATGATGGAAGTCAATCAAGAAAGGGGGATGGAAGATAGAAGATATGAAAGTGAAACGAGCTTCTTGTGCATTATCATCATTGAGATTTATTATGGCAAGTAGGTTATGACAATCGAGGCATATGTTCGACCCAAAAAGTCATTGTACCTGTTTGCATGGAGATAAGACAGTCGCAAACAAGGAATGCCTCAGTTCATACTAGACTCACATTGTCCTCATATCCTTGGACAAGTCATAGCATTACTAAGAGACAATCCACAGATAGCAAAAGAAAATAGGTGACAATACCCCATCCTCGCCTTTCTAGTCAAAGACATCCTGGAGATAAAATCTCTAGTCAGAGACATCCTGGAATAGCTAAAAGACATGTCACCAAAAGATAAAATCAAAAGAAAACCAAGACTCGACACCAACATCTACTGTAGTCCTCAAGTTTAGTGTCTCTTATCACTTGTATAAGTCATATTTGATTGTGGTCACAATGTTTACTTTCACAAAAAGGATAGATAGCACTGAACCATATGTTGTCTAAGTCTGTTGAAAGATTTGATTTGTTGAAGCCCATTATTGTTGTTGTGTCTCATCTGAAATTGACTGATTCCATGAAACTGATACTTTATTGTAGAGAAGACAGAACTTTATTGCGGATTGTGATGCAAGTGTTTCTTTATTGCGGATTATGTGCGGATAGACTGAAGGAAAGTGGAAGAAACTGTACTCCTCGAAACATGTGATGCTCTTAGTTCCACACCCATTACAAGACTTAGGATTAGCCTTAGCCATAGATAGGATCTGATTTATTATGGATGGAAAGGTTGTGAAAAGGAATGTTTTTATTATGGATGGCTAACCAATCTTAGGTAGATCAATAACAAGCCATGACGGGAATGGGTAAGTTTATTATGAATGAATGGGTTGTGAGTGTGTGGAAAGTGAAGGATGAAATAGAATCCTGAAGGAGGGAGGAGCAATATCTCTACACATGGCGCTAGTGACCCAGTTTTCACCATGGTACTTGCTCAGGTCACCACCGAAGTGGTTTTCATCGTTGGACGAAATTATTTTTCTTTACTTTTTTTATTTTTTATTTTTGTTGTTACAAGGTGCCTGTTTGCCAGGTTTTCACCCAGTAACGATTTTTTTTATGTTTTATGATTTTTTTGTATTTTTTAATTTTTATGATTTTTTTTTTTGTATTTTTTATTTAGGATACTCTGAAGAGCTATGTGTAAAACCTGCGAAGGTGCATGTTGTTGATAGGATCCTCCAAAGATTCACCATCTGTGGTTGAGAGTTGATATGCACCAGATCCATATGCTGTTATGATGATGTAAGGACCAAGCTAGTTTGGTTCAAATTTGCCCTTCTTCTCTTTGTCTTGTTGATTTTTAGGATTTTCTCTAAGAACCAAGTCACCTACCTCAAATATGCGAGGCTTGACTTTATGATTGTAGCTGCGACTCATTCGTTGTTGATAATCCTTGAGATGATTAAAAGCAGTTTGTCTTCGTTCATCCAATAGTTCAAGTTCTTGTAAGCGAGAGACCCTGTAGTCTTCATCATTGATAATGTTTTGCAAAGAGACTCGTAAAGAGGGTATCTCGACCTCAATAGGCAAGATAGCTTCAGTGTCGTAGACAAGTGAATAGGGTGTAGCTCCTGTAGGTGTGCGGACGCTTGTGCGATAAGCCCAAAGTGCGGGATTAAGTTAGATATGCCAATTACGGCCAGCATCGTCGACTGTCTTTTTCAAGATTTTAAGGATTGTTTTATTAGATGCCTTAGCTTGACCATTACCTTGGGGGTAATATGGTGTGGAGAAATGATGGGTAATATGGAAGTGGTCACAGAGTTCAAGAACATCTTGATTTTTGAAGGGACGCCCGTTATCAGTGATGATGGAAACAGAAATACCATATCGACAAATGATATAGTTGAGAATGAATGTAGCAATTTTTTTTCCAGTGACTTGTGTGAGAGGCGCGACTTCGATCCATTCTGTGAAATACTCCGTGGCAGTGATTATGAATTTATGACCATTGGAAGATGGAGGATGAATCTTGCCTATGAGATCAAGTCCCCACTGACAAAAGGGCCAAGGAGTCACAATTGGTTGAAGTTCTTGGGTTGGCGCATGAATGAGGTCTCCATGAAGTTGACATAGCTTACATTTCTTGACAAACTGATATGAATCTTTTCCATATTGGGCCAGTAATATCCAGTCCTGATGAGTTTCTTGGCTAAGGTAGGACCACTAGAATGTGGACCACATATCCCTTCATGTACTTCACGTAACGCAATTTGAGCTTCATCACTTTCTAAACATCTAAGAAGAGTGCCATCTAGACCTCGACGGTATGGGATATCGGCTAAAATGATGTATCGAGAAGATTGGCGAATGAAAGTGCGACATTGGTTATTGGATAGATCAGGAGGTAGGGTATTGTCACGAAGGTATGCGAAAATGAAACTGTATAACTAGGACTTAGGACCAACAACACATATCATCTCAATAGGAGTGATTTCATATGAGGGAACCAAAAGGTTATCCACCAAGAATTCATAGCAGGTCTCATTTGGTGGTAGATCAATTAGTGAAGCAATTGTAGCCATGGCATTCGCAGCTCTATTATGCTCTCTGGGTATCTACTCAAAGTCTATCTTCGTGAAATATTGTTTCAGGTCGTCCCCCATTCTTTTGTAAGGCATTAATTTATCGTCCTTTGTTTGGTAGTCATTAGTTGCCTGACGAATCACAAGTTGAGAGTCCCCAAAAACACGAAGTTCCTGGTTCTTCCACTGAACTGCAATCTGTAATCTAGTTGTTAATGCCTCATATTTCGTTATGTTATTAGTGCAAGGAAATGATAATCTATATGATTTTGGTATAGAATCCCCTTGAAGAGTTATGAAGAGGATGCCAGCTCCTGCCCCATGCTATGTGTATGAGCCGTCAAAGTATAGTTGCCAAGGCTTTGCATGCGACACTGTTAAAATGGATTCATCTAGAAATTCTAAAATTAGAGGAACATCATCTATCATGGGAGCATCTGCTAATTGATCTGTGATAGCTTGTCCTTTTATTGCTTTTATGTCCACATACTCGATGTCAAATTCACTCAGGATCATCACCCATTTGGCTAGCCGCCCAGTAAGTGTTGCTTTATTGAGAAGGTATTTCAATGGATTGATCCTTGCAACCAACTTAGTCTTATGAGTTAGCATGTAATGTCGTAATTTTTGTGAAGCAAAGACCATAACGAGACATGCACGCTCAATTGGTGTATAGTTTAGCTCATATCCCACCAATGTGTGACTGATATAGTATAGTGTTGTTGAAGTAGATGATATGTATAGTAATAGAGGTTGATCTGGAATTGGTGGCATCAAAACTGGCGGATTTAGAAGATAATCTTTGAGTATCTGGAAAGCCTGTTGACAGTTATCATCCCATTTGAATTTGATGTTTTTACGTAGCAAGTGCTGAAAAGGATTACACTTATCTGCAAGTTGTGCTATGAATCTTTGTATGGACTGGAGTCTCCCTAGCAAAGATCGAAGTTGACTGATATTTCGTGGTGGTTGCATCTCTAGGATGGCCTTGACTTTTGCTGGATCGGCTTTGATTCCTCTTTTTGATACAATGAATCCTAGGAGCTTCTCGGAGGTTACTCCAAAGACACATTTCTTGGGGTTTAATCTTACTTTATACTTTTCCAACCGATCAAAGGTGACTAAAAGTATGTCCAAATGTGTATCTCTGTCTATTGATTTACCCAAGAAATCGTCAACATAATCTTCCACAGTTACGTGCATGAGATCATGAAAGATAATAGTCATGGCCCTTTGATATGTAGCGCCTACATTTTTTAGCCCAAAGGGCATGACATTCCAACAGAATGTTCCCCAAGGATAAGTGAATGCTATTTTGTGCTAGTCCTCGGATGCAATTTTTATTTGATTGTAACCAGAGAATCCATCCATCAAAGATAACATTGCATGACCTGCTATGAGATCGACAATCAAGTCAATATTTGGTAATGGAAAATCATCCTTAGGACAAACTTTGTTGATGTCTCTGAAATCTGTACATATTCTGATACTACAATCTGGTTTACTGACAGGTACTAAGTTGGAGATCCATTCGAGATAATCAATTGGGCGTATAAATCCGACATCCAATAATTTCTCAAACTCTGCTTTGACTAATAATGTCACTTGTGGATGCATCTTTCTTAATTTTTGTTTCACTGGTTTTGCCCCCGGTTTAACTGTCAAATGATGCATTACCAAATCCGGATCCAATCCAGGCATATCAGTGTATGACCATGCAAAGTTGGTTTGTCGTTTCATGAAGAAACTTATAAATTTTGACCTTTCTGACTTTGTCAAAGATTGAGCCAAGAATATGTTGTGTGGAACCTCTTATGTGCCAATGTTTGTTTTGATAGTCTCCTCTACCAACATGGATGAGTTTTCTTCATATGATGCTGGGAGAATATCGAGCCTTCCATCTTTAGGTGCCTCAGAGAGGTTTTCGCCCTCAGATACGTCCTTTCTTTTTACTTTTTTAGGGTCAGACAGCACTACAATGTGGTTTTCACCATAAGACCCTTGATTTGTTTTTATTTTTATATTTTTGCAACTGGAAGGCCCGACACCCTCACCAAAATATGCCACGCTATTGAGTTCTATGGTGTATCCCACTTTATGGTCCTCAGGGGGAAGATCATCTCGTATGCCAAGATAGTCAATAAAAGCTTCATCATTTTGGAATGTGTCAAATTGTGCAGGTCCTTCATGGTCCCAGTCAATAAGTTGGTGGTGAACAAGGGGAAGGCCTTTGATGTCTTCGAAGTTAGCGGGGCTAAGAGTGAAGATGCAGTTATATTCAGGTATGTTGAGGTAGTTATCAAGGTCATCATTAGCACTCTCCTCATCAGTCTCAATCATGAACGAATCCAAATTATCATCACTAGTAGTGCATTCTGGGACAGGTGTTCTCATTCTATGTGATTTCAACCTAGGACCTAGAGACAAGGACTGTATGGGATCCCCCGGGGTTGTTTCTTGACCAACTTTGAATTTTTCATAAAATTCCTCTTCTTCTGTGGGTTCATCTGGCTCTCTGAATGTCTCGGTGAGCTCGTAGTCACTGGAGGATTTGTCTAAACCCCATTCCCATTCATTGGAGTCTGTGGAATAGCGATTCTCTTGTTGAATTTTGGAAACTTTGATTTGTAATGCTTCTGTACTTTGAGTGTGGACCTTGGAAGTCATGAAACCAAGTCCCTTCGAGCATTCCTTTTTGAATGTCAATTCAGGTTGCAAAGGCTCAATGATGCCTTCCTTTCTTAAGCCAAGAGGGCTTTTGCCATCATACCCAAATTTTTGTAGAATCTTGAACCCTTTGCCATACTTCTCACATGGTATGCTGATGTGATCTTGTGTATCATTTTCAAGGTCTTTGTAAAGCATTTTGTATAAGTCTTCCTCTTCCAGTTCACCCCATCGTTGAAAGATAGTAGGGTCCCATTTGAGTATAATGATAGATACCTCCTTATTAGGATGTGGTCTTCCATATTCTTTTGGTGAACTCATGACTTGTTGTAAGTACATGGTTTGATTCAAAGTGTATTCACCCATGTCCTTGTCCTGGAATTTCCCTTTAAGCTCACCTTATTTTGATGTCAAAGGTTTTAATGACTTAGGATCAATGTATGCAGAAGAAGGAACGGCTTCCCTATTACTTGGGATGATCGTTTCAGTTTTTGGTCTCAAGTTATTGCAGTATATGAATGGATTAGGATCTCCATTAATTGTTATTTCAACTCCATTGTGAGGAAACTTGATGCATTGGTGATATGTAGATGGGACTACCCTCATTTCATGAATCCAAGGATGTCCTAGTAATATATTGTATGTGAGATTTAGGTCTAGGACTTGACAAACCACATCCTTTGTAACCGACCCAACTCTGAGAGGTCAGGTGACTGTGTCTTTGGATGAATGCTCTTCATCATCATATGCCTTGATGGTAATTTTGTTTGTAGAATTCATAGCTTTATCAGAATATCCCAATTGTTTAATAGTTCTCAATGTACAAATGTTTAGACCTGCTCCTCCATCTATCAAGACTCGTTTTATTCAATGTTTGTGTATGAAGGCTTCAATGTGCAAAGGTGCATTATGTGGCTGTCTTACGAAGGCGTCGTCGGCTTCTATTAATGTAAGGGAGTGTGGAATGGAAAGGTATCCCACCATGCCTTGAAACTGGTCCATGTTCAGATCAGTAGGGACAACAGTTTCTCTCAAGATTTTATCAAGAATGGCTTTATGTGCGGGGGATATGTGTAAGAGCTCAAGGATTGAGATGAGCGCGAGTGTCTTCCCTGACTGTTCTACAAGGTCATACTCAAGCATGGTTGATGAGGAAGTTGTGTTTTTAGTTGGAGCACCTTGCAAAGTGAATTTACCTCGACGGGTTGTAACATGACATTGAGAGGTAGGTTCGGAAGAAGATCCAATGCCTTTTAGGACAATTTTGGGTCTTTGGGTAGAATTCTCAAGCGTTTTGTCCTTGATGATAATGGTAGAGACATAATTGTCCATCGAAATGTGATTGATAGTTGAATCGTAGTTATAGGATGCTCTTGTATAGTTGGTTTGGTCATCTGTGGCTGCAGCTTTTCCCTTGTCATGCTTTGGGAATGGTTCCTTAAACACCTCATGTTCTTGATTGGATGAGTGTCCTTCAATCTCAATGTCACCTCTATCTATAAGATCTTGTATGATGTTCTTCAGTCGATGGCAATTTCTTGTCTTATGACCTTTGCTCTTATGAAATTCACAATATTCATCATCATTCCACCAATTTGGTTTGACCTTTGGTTCATATGGAGGAAAATTTGGAATTGTGATTACTTTGTTTGCCACTAGCTTCTTGAAAACTGAATCAAGTGGTTCTCCCAATGGGGTGCACTTCCTCCGTGATCTAGAAGTTGTTTGAGTATTCACTAGGTTGTTTGTAGGGCTTGATCCCGAAAAAATGATTTTGGGTCGCACTGTATTGGCATCAACAACACCTTCATTGACTGTGTTCTTGTTTTTTTTCCAAAATCTTGGCTTGTCTTTTCCTTTAAAGTCTTCTTTGTTTTCCTTGAATATCTTAATGACTCCTTGTTCAATTAGGACCTTTTATGTCGCTAAGCCTTTTTCAATGACGTCCTTGAACGTGGACAAACAAGCTTTTCTTAGGTCATAACCAATGTCTTTGTTAACATTCTGGGTGAACATTTCTACCATTTGTTTTTGTGGAATTTCACAAGAGCATCTGTTGGCTAGATTCCTCCATCTTTGTAAAAATGATGAAAAATATTCTCCATCTTTTTGCTTGGTGTTGCACAAAGTAGTGATTGATATGTCTGTCTCTATGTTGTAGGAAAAATGCTGGATAAATGCCTCAACTAAGTCACCCCATGATTTAATTCCAGGTGGAAGTTGGGAGAACCATTCCATAGCTTGATCTCCTAAGCTCTGTGGGAATAATCTCATCAAATATGTCTCTTCTGTTGCTACTTCAATACAAGCTGTGAAAAATTGCCTTGTGTGTGCCTTAGGATCCCCTTTTCCTCTGTACTTATCAAACTTAGGTGTCACAAAGTGTGTAGGAAATGGAGGCATTGGAATGCTTTTGTCAAATGGATAAGGACATATGTCTCTCATTGTGTAAGTTGGCTTCGGTGTATTTATGTCCTCCATTTTCTTTTCTAAATCCTTGATTTGTTGTTCCAAATTGTTCTTAGGTGGAGATCGACTTCTTGGACCATACCCCATGCTTGAGGCACCAATGGGAGGAGGAGCATGTTGCATATATGGATGATATTGATCATACACATGTTCATATGGAGGAGGTCTATAATGATGTTGCGTATATGGACCACTTGGTATAGAGTCATGATGAGGAATGGAATATCTATTTTGTCCATGTATACCATACTCTATAGGCATGTCATGAGTTTGTTCTAGTGTGTTGCCCCCAAATTTGACATGGGGTTTCCTTGTGTCCAAATTTTGAGCATGCCTTTGAATATCCAATTGCTTTGGTGGTTGATCCTTAGCATTGGTATGTGATTGATCATATTTCTCTGCATAAGACTTCCATAATGGTCTACGAAGGTGAGTATCATATGCTTGACCATGTGTGTAAGGGACCTCTGGTTTTTGAAACAAAGATGATGGTGATTTAGGCACCATATGTGGCCCTCTATTGCCTCCACTATTAGGGCTCCTTTGATCCATGTTGGAGTGAGGTTGTTGCAAAGGTCGATTTTCTATTATTTGAGACATGTCAAAGTCACGAGGGATCTTGGCTCCACTTTGTGCCATCACTTGTAGAAAGTATTGTCTATCTCTCCTCATTATTTCCTCAACCAATCGATTGAAATGGGGATCCATAATGGTGTCTTCCACTTCTGCTGAATGTACAAAAAAGTTGTTTGTATTGTCATTGTGTGTAACATTGTTGTTTGTAGTGTCCATGTGCTCAATATTTGGAATGTTTCTATAAGCATCCATGTCAAGTAATGTGGTATGATCAGAATTGAAAAAGATATCATTGTCATATTCATAGGAACTCATGTTTGTGGACTCTTGAGCCTCTTTAGCTTCTCTCCTAGATTTTTAGAAACGGGTTTCAACCATGAACTAGGTATTGACCAAGATGTGTGAGACTAGATGAAAATGGAAAGAGTATGGAAGACCAAGAGTTGGATGGAATGCAAATGAATCTGAGGTTTACTTGCAATGTCCAAAGTGTAAGACCAAGTATGTATGTAGTAGAGTAGGTGTGGCTTCCAAAGAGATGATAGTTTCTCTTGATGAGGTAAGTTGACCTTGACTCTAAATAAGACCAAATGAGACCCAAAGGTGATAGACCTTGATGAGGGACCACTTAGCAAAGTGTTGTTGTATGTAGTATGTTGACAAAGTAAGATGAGGACAAGCAAGTGACCTTTTGACTCAAGTTTAGACAAATGTGAGTGTAATGTTAGGTGTAAAGCAATGATGGACTTTGTGAGACCCAAAGATAGGTTGAATACTAGATGGAAAACCCAGAGAGATAACCTATGAAGCTCAATAGGTCTGAAACTGACTGTTCTTGTTTGTTGAATTATGAAAGTTTTCAATCCTGAACACAAACGTGACTGTATACTTCACAGACGTGCTTAAAGGACACAGACGTTATTCTGTCAGACACAGACGCGCTTAAATGACACAGACATGGTTTTGTCAGACATATACGCGTTTCTAAGATGCTGCAATGTTGCTCAAAAGACACAGACGCGTTTCTGCCCTTCACAGACGCGTTTAGATGACACAGACGCAGTTCTGTCAGACACAGACGCGTTTCTGCAAACTTTGTGCAATTTTGACACAAACGCATTTCTGCAAACTTTGTGCAATTTTTCCAATCTGTGAAGTTGTTTTGTTGTGACCAAAATTGAATGTTTGACTGTTTTTCGTGACAAAAGGATACAGTGTTGATGAGGACTCAATGTTTGCAAGTGTTTAGACTCCAAAATGACTCAAAGACAAGTGTGTTGTTTGATGTAAAATTGATTTGCATACACAAAAGACACAAAAGACACAATGTTTTACTATTTGGTCTTGAATGTTTGATTGTTCAAAATAAGTCAAGCACAATTCTTATGGCTGGCCAAGACAATAGTTGTTGATCCCACATGGAGTTTCCCCTAAGGCTACGCTATTCAGAGCGGATACTTAGATGCTTGACCCCACTGGATCCACCCTCGGCACTCACTTCTCGGGGCAGCCAAGCATCAGTCCCCACAAAAACTCCTCGTGGCAAACTTTGTATCTCTACTAAGAACCGTATGTGTGTGGGCCGCTACCAGAGGTCCGACCTCCTGCCCCAACAACTAGAAGGATTTTGGCTTCTAAAACAAAAAGGTGCTAGTAAGGGCATCTGCTCGTGTGACCATACATGCGACACTTTCAGCTCTGTAAATACAGAAGGCTCCCAGTCGGTAGGGGTTACGCCCTACAAATGATCAAATAAATTTGATCAAACGGGTTTATGGGGAGACATAGTGTCGGTATGAACTAATTAGCACACATTATCCATAGTTTTCACCATGAATACAATTATTTATAGTGGTTTGGAAGAAGATGGCTTTTCTTTTGCTACCACTTGGGTCGTTCTCTCCTCACTAGTAGTCCTAATGACCACATGGGGAGATAGGCCCTCTAAAGATTAAACAAAAAGAGCCTATTGCTCAAGAAACAAAAGACAATGGTTCAATTTTAGTGCACCAATTGAAGTGTTTGCTAGTCTATGAAAACAAGGCACACAATAAAGATCAAAAACCCTTGCCAAGGTTCTGCAACAAAGATCTATTAGTAGTTTGGATTGTTTGAGATAATCACCCCTTCCTGCAAGCACACAAGTTAGGTAAATTTTAGATCCAAAAGACTTTGTGAAATAGGGGCCTTTAACAAAGTGATTTTGCTTCCAAGACAAGTTGTACCACTTTTGTTAGCTAGATCTGAAAATGTTAGCTCAAACTAAACCAGATCTGAAATCCGAATGACGGAAAACTGAATCAATGAAATAAAAAATAAATGCAACAACCAAACACAAACGCAGTTGTCACAGACGCAAACGCTGCCAGAACACACAGACGCGCCTAGATCTGACATAGACGCGGCTTCCGAATGCAAACGCATTTTTTCTAACGCAGACGCGCCTAAAGACCTCATAGATGCGACTATGGAATACAAACGCGTTTCTCGGAATCTACAAAAAATAAAATATTGTCGAATACGCAGACACGGTTCCAGATGTCACAGACGCGGTAAAAAATCAAAAACGCGATCCGAAAGTGCGCAGATGTGAAATATCAAAATGTTGTCGGAAATGTCAGATCTGCAACCTCAAAACAAAATCTGCAACAAAAGATGTTAAATGCAAAAGGGACAAGAGTCCCACCGGGCGTGCCAAAATGTATATGGTGAAAATGGATAACAACAATGATGAAAGACTAAATGAATTCAACCACAAAAACCCTAGCCTAACAACAACAAAGATCCACCACAACATATGAAGATTACCTCAGACAATGCAAATCAAATGAAATCACAAAGATTATACCATCACATGTCCAATAGGGTTTGGATCTCCATTATTCCTATCTCCATTGATCTTGCTTGATATATTTGCTCTCAGATTTTATATGTGCACAAGAGCTCAACAAAGAACATAAATGTGGTTGCAAGTAGGCTTGATTGCATATGCAAGTTCGAAAGCGTAGTCGGGGCTGAATGCATAGTGAGGGTTTGATAATGAAGGAAGCATCTCCTTATATAGAAGACACTATATGAAATGGAGGGATAAGATTGAGAGGTGTAAAAAGAGGTCGGCTATGATTAGAGGGTAGGTAAAGAAAATAAGAAAATAATGAGAGGGTAGGTAGTGTATGAATTAAGAGATAAATGACATGTGTCATGGGTAGAAAAGGCTAATGAATTAATTAAATAAATAAATATTTATTTAATTAATGGAGGAAGTGGGGTAATTAAATAAATAAGATATTTATTTAATTTAGGGAAAAGGATAATTTAAATAAATAAATATTTATTTAAATGAGAAATAAGGATAGAAGAGGACAAATGAATTAATTAAATAAATAAGGATTTATTTAATTAATAGAAGAATTAGGCTAAAGATATTTATTTAATTAGACTAGACAATTTTAGGTGTCTACAGTAGGAGATCCATTAATGAGAATTGAAAACATAGGAGTGGAGATCAACTCTCTGATAATTTTGATTATCTTCTCATCAAATCCAAAAGCCTCCATGATTCTGAAAAGAACTTGCCAATCCACTCTATCATAAGCTTTTGCCAGATCCAACTTTATCAAAAATCCTTTTTTATTAGCAACATTGAGGGAGTGAATATTCTCATGCACAAGAATGATAGAGTCCAAAATCTACCTGCCAAGAACAAAACCTTTCTGCTCCTCAGAGATGATGAAGGGGAGGACAACCAAAATTCTAGTAGTCAAAACTCTAGATATGATCTTATAGAAAGAGTTACATAGACTTATTGGCCTAAATTTTCCCATTGAATCTGCCCCAGCCACCTTAGGAATTAAGGCAATAAAAGTGGAGTTGAATTCCTTAAGGATTCTTCTAGAACCAAAAAATTCTTTTACCGCATTGATCGTGTCTTCTCCCACAATATGCCAGAATTCCTAGAAGAAAAACATAGGGAAGCCATCAGGACCCAAAGCTTTATCCCTTTGAAAAGACAAGACAACTTTTTTAATTTCCCCAGCAGAGGGGATAGCAAAAAGGGCCTTATTCTGATTAGGATTAATGATCTCGGGGATGATATCAACCAAATCTTCTTGTTGGGTATAATCAATATCCTTGTTCCCGGTGAGGAGTTGAGAGAAGAAACTAACAGCTTCATCCCTAATTTCATCCTAATTAAGAACAATTTTGTCCTCAGCAATTAATCTGGAAATTCTATTCGCAGCTTTATGTTTCAAAGAAGTCATGTGGAAATTTTTTTAAATTCATCCTTACTATCACGACATAAATTTTTAAATTCTTCCCTTCATGCCACTTCAAGGGCACGTCGGTTCTTCTCTTCCTTAGAGTCAGTAACCCTCCCCTTCTTATCATTCAAAATAGCCTTATGGGATAGCAAGGGAGAGGAATTCACCCCCTCATCCATGCTCTGATCACCTGTAATTTCCCCTTCTTCTACCTCATTAGACAACCTTGTTGGAGGAGGGCTATCCTTGATCACAAACCCTCCCTTTTCCAAATTGAAACAAATATCCAGCTTAGGGACTTCCCTAGGGTTTTTTTGAGAGGGTAAAACTTATAAGATCGGTTTAATTGCTAAGTCTAGATCTAAAATCCCTCTATAAAATTCAGGGTAAATCAGGAAAGATGACTCCCTAGTTCTGATTTCAATAGGGCTGAGTGAATTCACACTAATATTCATATTAACTATCAATACATAGTTTGAATACTTCCTATCTTTGTCACTAATCTCTATGAATTTTCCTAAATGATTGCTTATTTTCTTAATAATTTCTTTATCCATTAATTATATTGGTAAGTTGGGGATCAAAACCGATCTATCTACTTTAAATGACTTATTTTTTTGGATTGAAAGCAGGTTGCCAATCTAAAAATTTAAAATCAAAGCCTTTAAAAATCAGAGATTTACCTGTTAAGAATTCATTCTTATGCCTGGCATTTCCGCAGTCAATATAAAGAAAACCCTCAAACAAGATAGAAATACTCACTATCCAGTTAAAGGAAGACTTGAACCAATATGCAATTACCTCTGTTGGGACTCCAAGTCCACACCATCTAGAAAAAACCCCAAATAATTTGCAAGATTGTTGAATCCTTTCAACCAAACTATCATTGATTTCCAACACATTTTTCTCTTCTGATTTAGGGTTTGTCTTCATATTCGATTTCACCTCAGTGGGTTTGGGAGGAAGCAAAGATTTGGGATTCTTGCATCCCTTCGCAGATATCTTAGGTCTGGCATAATTACCACCCGACCTCCAATTATCCAAGTTCTCAATATATATATTTTTATTTGGCTTGACCCGGGGAACCAGTTTTAAAAAACCTTCCTTAAGATTCTGCAAATGGGTGAATCTGTTGGAGATGGTCGACCTAATAGAGCCTTCTTGGCGAATGATATTCTGTTTGCCATGTCCTCCATTCCTAAAAAATGGTAAACCTTTCATAGAAGCCCTCTGATATCTCCTTGGTTTCACCATCTGCCATTCTGATTTTGCCTGAGGAAGGGGAGCCCAGTTCCCCAAATTGCAAGCTGAAACCGCATATTTCATTTTCTTGAAAAACCATTTATGTCATTCGATGTCTAGATATTTTCACGGAAGAAATCGTAGAGCCATTTTCTTCATATATATATATATATAATTTTATTGAAATATAGATACATATCCAATGGATATGTATGAATGCATATATATACATATATGAAACTATGCTCATATATACATGTCTATATCTATTAACCTAAATTGAATTTAAATTAAAAATTAAAATAATTTATTATTCATACACTATGTCAATTGCGGATAGCATATGAAAATATGGTCTAGGTATCCTAGGAATCTATATTTATCATTGATGAGAATGTACATACCTACCTATAAACATATATGTCTATATATATATGAATAAATGTCTATATATATATATGTATGTATGTATGCATGTATGTATATGTATATGTATATATGTATGTATATGTATGTATATGTATATATGTATATGTATATGTATATATGTATGTATATGTATGTACACACACACACACACACATATATATACATGCAAATATATAAGTATAAATATATACGCATATATACATCCATATATATGCATATGCAAATATAAGTATGTGCATATATGTATATGCATACGCATATATCAATATGTAGATATATATATATGTCGTTATATGCATACATGTATGTGCAGATATTAGTATGCAGATATATATATGCATATGCATATATACACATATACAGATATAAGTATGTGTATGCATGAGACTGAAAGTATGAAAATATGAGAGTAGGGGATGAGGAAAAATTAGTGCTCAGACTTGGGTATTATTGCCAAATGCCTCTATTTGCCCATGAATTGACTAATCTGAGCAAACAAGAATGAATGTCATGATTCTATTCGTTCCATCTGCCCCTAAATTAGCTAGATTATCCGCCATTGAGTTGTCTTCTCTGAGAAGCTATCTAGCAATGATAGAGCTCTATCTAAAAGGCTTCTAAGTTCCCAGTTTGGCATTGATCTGATTATGATTGCATTAATTATAATGGTTGAGTCACCCTCAATTTCTAGTTTGGATATTTTCAATTGCCTACATAGGTTTAATCCTTCTATTAATCCAAATATTTTTGAAATGTTGTTAGTGCATTGCTCCAAATGTATGGACTTTGAGCCAATGCAGTTACCATTGTCCACATGTATTATACAACCTGCACCTGCCACCCCTGGGTTTCCTCTAGATGCTCCATCAAAGTTGAGTTTATACCACCCATTAGCCGGGGGTGACCATTTGCATGTTCTCCTCACCACACTTTTATTTATGCCTTCCTTCCCGACAAAGGGAGGGATCTTGATCCCCTTCCACTATTTTCTAATAAAGTTGTCCCAATCTATAAATACCTTGTCATGTTGTGGGATAGATAAGTTCTTTCTGTTGGTTATTTCAGTGATGGAGGATTTTATCTTTGCTATAAGTTTTTCCACCGACATTTTTGTATCCTTAAATATTCTCCTATTCCTCTCCTTCCATATTTCCCAAATGACTATGGTTGGACTGCAAATCCATAAGTTGTGGAAAACATTATTTCTTTTGATGATCAGTCATCCTTTGAACCGATCCATCAAAGAGGGGATAAGAGCACTTGACCATCCTAGTTGGCCCATCAACCAATACCAAAAATTTTGTGAGTAATTGCAGGTTTTAAAACATGGTCACATGTTTCCTCATTTTCCTTACATAGGAGACAAATTGAAGGCCCTTCATAACCTCTAAGCCTAAATTGTTCTACGGTGAGAACCCTTCCTTGGATTGCAGCCCAGGCAAAGAGACTAGCTTTTGGGAGACATAATTTGTCCCATCATAGTATAGTTGGTATGAAATCCTTGTGGACCTTTTCCTCATCGTATATGGTTCTGAAGCCATCTCTATAGTTGTACTGCCTGTCCTTAGATTTAGACCATACCTGTTCATCTGACCCATGTTTGAAGATTATCCTTCTACAATTGAGTATTTGATGTAATTCTTGGAATTTGTTATCCATCATGAAAGGACACATGTCTTTCCATTTCCACCCAATTTCTGAACTTGGTTCCATTGTTATATAATCCCTTACATAATTACCCCATAGGTTTTTCAATTGATTCTTTATACTAGTGGTCTCCATAAGCTTGTCTATCGGAGGATGTCCCCCCCAGGAGTCTTCCTAGAACAAAGCAGATCTGCCATCTCGAATGTCCCAAGACTGGAAGTTGGATACGAGTGTACGACATTCCTTTAAGAAATTCTAGATTCTCGAACCCTTTGGTGGTTCCATATCCCTGAATATTGCCTCCTTGTGATTACTCATAAGATACTTGTTCCTAAGGATTCTGGCCCACTTGGCTTCTGATGAGGTGTATAATCTCCATACCATTTTTGCCCCTAAGGCTTTATTTTGCCAAAGAATTTTGCTAATTCCTGTGCCCCCATCACATCTCTCTCGACATATTTTGTCCCATGATATCAATTTAAGTTTATTCCTGTCTTTTGTGCCTTGCCAGTAAAAATTTCTGATTGTTTGAGTCAATTTTTTGTGGGCTCCTTTCGAAAGTGGGATACATGAGAGTAGGTAGATGGGCATCGCCGCTAGAACTATCTTAATAAGTATTAATATTCTAGCCCCAGTCAGCCATAAGCCTTTCTAGGAAGATAAACTTTTCGTAACCTTCTCATTCAAGGGATCCCAGAGTTTATTAGTCCTAATGCCTTTGTCCAAAGGCATCCCTAGATATGTACATGGTAATTGACCAATTCTGTAACCTAAAAATGATGCAATTCTAGATTCCTCCTATGCTGTGATGTTAAAAAACAAATTCAGATTTTTCCCCATTGACCTTTTCCTCGGATGCAAGCCCATAAGAGTGTAATATTCTCTTTATTTTCTTGGCTTCATCCATCTTGCCTATCCCTGGAATCGTTGTATCATCAACAAACTATTGGTGAGCACACAGATCTACACCTCCTATGATTTGGATACCTACAAGCCTTCCTGCTCTCCGAGATGCATCAAAGCATCTACCTAGGGCTTCAGACATAATAATGAATAAAAATGGGGAGAGTGGGTCTCCCTACCTTAGGCCCTTGGTTGCTCCAAAAAACCCTTCCGGCTTCCCATTCAATAGGATTGAGAACCTTGGGTTTGAGATGCAGAAATGGATCAAATTTACCCATTGTTTGTTAAATCCAAAGGCTCTCATGCAGCTACAGAGGAAATACCAATCCACTTTGTCATATGCCTTTTTAATGTCTAGTTTTATCATCATGTTTGGCTTGCCTTGGGCCTGAATGGAGTGAATAGCCTCCTGGACTATGACTATCCCATCCAAAATTGATATATTGGGTACAAAGCCAATTTTCTCTTCTGAGATAATGGCTAGCAGTAGTTTTTTTAGCCTATTGGCCATGACCTTTGATAATAATTTATAAATCATGTTGCACAAAGAGATGGGTCTAAACTCTTCCCATATTGAGGGATTCTCCTTCTTCGGGAGTAAGGATAGGAAGGTGTTATTGATTTCCTTCAAGAATTTCCCCATATTTTGGGCAGATTTCAGAGCATCGGTGACCTCATCTCCTAAAATGCGCTAGCATTTCTGAAAAAAAACTGCAAGGAAACCATCCGGCCTAGGGGCCTTGTCCCCTTGGAATTGTGATAGAGCAGTTTTAACTTCTTCATAAGAGATTCTGGAATTTAACACATGATTGTTGTCATTTGTTATTAGTTTAGGCATGTTCTTAAATAAAGCCCTATTGTTAAGGAGGTCCGAGTGCTCCCAGTTGTTGAGAATATTTTCAAAATACTGGGTTGCATCCTCCGCAATTAGATTTTACTCTATAATGGTTTGCCCATCGTCGCTGATAATCTGAGTAATTCTGTTTCTTTTCCTTTTCTCTTTAAGACTGTTATGGAAAAATTTAGTGTTTCTGTCTCCATCCTCTAGCCATGTTTCTCTAGATTTTTGTTTCCAGAATATCTCTTCCTTGGCCAAAATACCCTCATACTCACATAGAAGATTTTTCTCTGCCTCGTATGTTATTTGGATCATCCCATGTTGCACAACATCATTATTCACAAGTTCTAGTTCCTTTTCAATTCTAACCTTCTCCTCGAAGATATTTTTGACTTTCTTTTTGTTCCAATCTGGCAATTTATGTTTAATATCTTTTAGCTTTGAGACAAGACAATACAATTTGGATCCAACAAAGACACCTTCATTCCTCCATTTCTGGATATTAGGAAGAAACTCCTCATGTTTGAGCCACATTAGTTTGAACTTGAACGGGTGCCCATATGTCTTCGCTTCCCCTAATAACTCTAATAACACCGGGTAATGGTCAGAGCCTGACCATGGTAATACAGTAGCTTTTAATTGGAGTTAAAGTCAAACATGTCTCCTTTGAAAAAAAAATTGTCTAGAGTTTCAACAATGTTGCAGAATCCTTTTCTTCTGTTATTCCATGTATGCAAGGCCAACTCAGTCCTGATTTCCAGGAGATTGTTTTCACTTATCCAATTAGAAAAATCTCTTTGTGGCTGTTTGATGGACCTTATCCCCCCACTCTTGTCTGTTGTATGTAAAATGGTGTTAAAATCACCTCCTATGAGGATATGCTTAGCATCTTGATTTCTTAGGAAGTGCTCTATTTATTGCCAAGCTACCCTTTTCTTATCTGTTGGGATTGGGCCATTGACATTCAGGATGACAAATTCAAGGTTTGGGTTGAGAGATCTTACTTTGCCAGCCAGACAATTATGCATTCTGGCGCAACATGTAAAAGTGATTGAATTCTTTTTCCACATTGTTGCCAGCCCACCCGAAGCCCCTATAGAGTCCACCATCTCCACCTGCCACTGTGTGAAATTTCTACTAAAGTTGGTCATGTCAACCTTACCTAATTTTGTTTCTTGCATCATTACTAGGTCCATAGTAGATTTCAATATACTACGCCTAATAAGGCATTGCTTGTTAGGGCCCCCCGAGCCCCTAACATTCCATGTTAGTATGTTTATTCCATTACAGGGGGAGGAAGGGACTTTCTCGGGCCCATCAAAGTTGTGATTTTGGTCTACCCCTCCGCCTCTCCATCCATTTTCATCTTGTCTAAAAAAGACTTCCGACCCCTTCTGTTAGCAATGGATTTGCCACAGTCTGGAATCAATTTATCGCCTACCACCTGGAGGATGCCTCTGTTACACATATTGTTTTAGTTGTTGTTCATTGCCAAATTGTTCTCTCCTTCTTGCATATTGATAAGTTATTTAATTATGAATTGTCTCTTTTCTTCTTCATTCAATCCTTCCACAATAGGAGATGAGTTCTCCATATTGGGATAGTCTAAGGCGTTCACCTCAGGTGACTCCTGGGTTGAGTTATTGCCCAGTGTTTGGGCTCTGGTAGGAGTTTGCTCATATTCTACATTGGGATTGGTATTATTATCTGCCACCTCTCCCAGAGCATCATTGTATACCTCCTATACAAATTCTTCTGCTAGTTTACCCATTAAATTATCGATGACGTTGTTTAATTCCCTTTGAATCTAATCCTCATGCCTACAATTGTAATTCTGTTATGACTTATTTGACCTATTACCGGTCCGTGGACCTGAGGGAGGAGGGGGGTTGCATGTTTACTCTCCTCTTGAGGGTCAGCATTGATGATAAAGTCGCCAATATCGTTGTTAAATTGGATGTTAACTCTATTGCAGTAGTCCATAGGCTTGTCTGGTTTTGGGGCTTGAGGTTTTTGTGTGGTAGGTTTGAGCCTTTTGCAGAAGGATAGTTTCTCAGAGATCGGACCAAGATACCATACCAGAGATAAAATATAGTTGTCATCTACTGTGTCTAGAGATATATTTTAAAATTTTTTCATGCTATTATCTACTTCTATTAAAATTTTGATATTGGTCTTTTTCGACTAGTTCGCTTCTACTGCTATGAATTTGCCTAATTTATCCCCAATTTCAATGATGATTTTGGCATGCATTAACTCAATAGGAACATTGTGAATTTCAATCCATTTAGAAGATGTTTTGAATTCAAAATTATTAGCATCGAATTTAGCATGCCAGTCGATGAAATTAAAATTTACTCCTTTGTAGAAAACAAAATCCTCAAACAATAGCTTCGTTTTCAGCGATTTCTCATGGCATTCAATATATAGAAAATTATTAGCCAGGGTAGTGATACTTAGTTATCTTTGGAATGTATCTTTCCACCATTTAGCAATCTCTGCAAGGGGTTGGCCCTTTCCACCCCATTTTGCAAAAAGCCCATGCTCTTTGCAATAATTCCTCAACTCTAGTGCGTCACTGGGAGTGGAAATTTTGATGCAATCCAGGTTGGGTGTTACCGACTTTAGGGCATATTGATTTCTTCTTGCCTTGGGGGCATAATTATTCATGATTCTGAAGTCGTCGTATTGTTGTTGCAGGGTCGCTCCTCCAACTTCGGTAGGTTTTATAAAACCCCCTGCATGATTAAAGCATGACCGTGAATTGCGCAGGGGCCTTTGAAGGATTGATTCTGGTCTGATGTAGCAGCCCTAGATCCCAAGGGGATTCGATTTGCTTTTGTAGCACAATTTGGGATCCGAGATGAAATGAGGATCGCCCAAAATTTAGACAAATCCATTAAAACCCTCGCTTCCCTTCTTTCAGCTTTCGCCGCTCGCTTGCTTTTTACTGTATGGCATGACTGATTCTGCAGAGGGGGAGCCCTACTGGTTGTTGAGGGAAACCCTGTATTATGATTGTCGAAACCCCTGTTCGGGTGGAACTACTGTTTGTCGAAATGCAGAGCCATTTTTGAAACTTTTTAATTTGAATTGAATTATTACAATAGCTATAATTTATCATAAATTTTTAATATATTATAAACTTAATAATATTTTGTCAAAATAACATATTGTAAAAGTCAAATAATAATAATAATATTTTGTAATAATTGATTTATTAAAAAAAATATAATTACATCTAAGATTAAGATTACAATTACATTTAATAGAAAACTAAGTAAATTTTTAATATATTTGAAACTTTTTAATTTGAATTGAATTATTACTATAGCTATAATTTATTATAAATTTTTAATATATTATAAACTTAATAATATTTTTTCTAAATTAATATTTTGTCAAATTAACATATTGTAAAAGTCAAATAATAATAATAATATTTTGTAATTGTTAATTTATTAAAAAAAATATAATTACATCTAAGATTAAGATTACAATTAATCATAAAATGTAAATTGATATTTTGCAAACTTAATATATTGTAAAATTAATGTATTGGAAAAGTCAAATAATAATAATAATAATTTTTTATAATTGATTTATTAAAAAAACTTTAAAATTATGATTATAATTGATCTATTAAAATTATAATTATAATTACATCTAAGATTAAGATTACAATTACACTTAATTAGAAAACTAACAAAGACAAATACCCATCACTATATGACACTTGTTTTATTTTATCATAATTATAAATTAAAATTAAAATTAAAATGTTTTTCTTTTTTATAAAATTTTTATAAATGCATTGTAAAATTGAAAATATATATATTTTAAAATAAACTAAAACAATTTTGACATTCTATATAGTTTATGCTCTCACCTGTTACCTGAATTTTCCAGCTGTGACAAATCTTAGTTGAATTCATTCTATTTCTTTTTTTGGTCTTTGTTTTTGTTGCCAGATAGGTGATAGGTTTATAAACTTCGGAAGGCTTGTCCAAAGGCTTTACAACAAGGTTCTGGCTGCTGGTCTTGGGGGTTATGCTCAGATGCAGGTATTTAGATAGTTTGATGTATCGCACCTCTTTCAATGAAACATTTAAGTAAAAGGTTCAGTGTAGATTTTGCTTCATGCACTGTACTTTTCAAGCAGCTATTTAATTCGTTTGATAGCCAACATAACTAGGGATTTTTAGATCTTCCTTCCTTCATTTATTCAATAGGACGTAAAGCTTGAATTTTTTTTTTTTTCATGAAACTCACCTCTAGCTGTATCTTTGTTGCAAGCCACTTGGGAGTAACTTTTATGTTTTCTTAACGATCAGAAGATAAGCAGAAAAAGGGATTCTATGGATGAAAAAAGAAATACAAGAAAGGAAGGAATTAAGATTATGAGCCCTTGTTTAGTTTCTAACAGTGTTCAATGCATTTCTAGGGTTGGAGGAAGTGGTGGCAAATTGGTGTCTGATTTATTAGAGAAGAGGTAACTGAGAGATGGCAAATAGAACAGACCCAGCAGCCAAGAGCGTTCATGGCACTAACCCTCAGAATTTGGTCGAGAAAATTTTGCGGTCCAAAATTTACCAGAATCCTTATTGGAAGGAGCAATGTTTTGGTCTGACAGCTGAAACATTGGTTGACAAAGCTATGGAACTTGACCATTTTGGAGGAACGTTTGGGGGAAACCGAAAGGCGACTCCATTTATGTGCCTCACAATGAAGATGCTTCAAATTCAACCAGAGAAGGAAATTGTCGTGGAGTTTATCAAGAATGAGGATTACAAGTAAGTTATTAGTCCAACAACATTGTTTTGGATTTTACATCCAGTGGCATTCCTCAAATAAATATCAGCAGCAAGTAACAATTGAATTTGTCGACTTTGAACAGTTCAATCGTTAGATTGTCTTGGGTTCTTTTACATTGCTTGACAACTAAAGTTATAATAGAATTTTGTCAAAGCTGAAGTTGATGTCTGTAAATTAAAATATAACTCTTTTTTTGCAAGATACCTCACGGTAAAATCGTCTGTAGTTAAGGGCAAAATCGTTGCGAAGTTGACCTTGATCTGACGAAGGATGGAGCCGAGTCCAAGCCCTGATATTAAATAATATAGCCTAACAAAACATAGACAACAAAAGGAGAAGGAATTGTACTTGAAAGCCTATGTTTTTAAAGACCTTTGCTTTGTGTATATGAAGAATATATAAAGCGAGAAAATAGTCTAGTCGTTAGGATGAATAAAATAGATTTGAGAATGCGGATGAGTGCTTGTTGGGAAAAAGGTTAGCACATTTAAATTGCCCTAGAACTAGGTGTGCAAAGACACATTATTCTTACATGTGATTAGAAGGGCCCAATTGATATTGAGCAAATTGGCTCCTTGATAATTTGAGGTTTTAGCTGTACAACAGTAGTGTTCTACCCCACTGTCGTCTTCATTAACCAGCTTTAGGACCATCACAAGGACACTCGGCATATATCAATATAAAATGGCTATTCCTTGAATGTGCGTGAAGATATAAACACATTTGGCTGAAGCTTCAATCTTTGAGACAATGATGCATTACTTTGCATGAGGAAACCTCGCATAACAATTCTAGCATGTCGTTATATTGCCTTTGAGTTCTCTTTGTCTAAATACTTTGATTGTTGTGCTTGTATTTTATCCCCCTAAATCACTTTCGTACATAACACACTAAAATCCATTAGAAGTTTCTACTTTGTAATTTACCGAGGGGTATGGTATTATGGTGTATTATGTAGTAATAAGTAAAGGAATGGGGTGTGTATGCTTTGTAAGTCATCCCACTTGTTAATGAGAATAGAAGTATTTATCTCACATGTGGATAAATGTTAGTGGTAGTAAATAGAATATTATACAATCTGGGCAAGAGACTTGTATGAGACATGCCAAAACTATTGTATATATTTGGTTCTCATATTTAGATAGTTTGTAGTGACTTCATTACAATAAAGAGCATGGAATGGTATTACCCTAACCTATTTTTTATTATATTTGAGAATTTATACAATAAAGTTGTGACGTTTTTGACATTTGATATCTAATATATTCAAAATAGATCAGTACTTGAAGTTGGGCAACAGCATACAATGGTACTTATTGAAAGGAAGCCACTCCACATTGTATTCAATATGAAATCCAAACACGTACTATACTCTTGACATGTCTCATACGAGTCTCTTGCTTACATTATGTAATATACAAAGCACGTGGAATAAATGCTTATATTCTAATTAACTAGTGGGATGACTTACAAAGCACATGCACCCTTTTTTTATTCATTACTACTCAATACACCATAATACCATATCCCTAGGTACATTAAACACTTAATGTGCTCGAGAATTGAACAATAAGTCATAGTATTGACGTGATCTCAAGACTACCTTATTTAAATGCCTCAATATATGTTCATTCATTCCCAAAGGATGAAGAGATATGGTGGGTGAAGACACATCAAATTAAATATTGTGTTGGGATGGTGCAATTGTGCTATCACCGAAGAAGGATGGCACATGGAGGTTGTGCATTGATTCAAAGCCTTTCAAAATATTACTATAAAGAACCATATCCTCTTCCTAGGATAGAAGGCCTATTGGATCATCTTCTTTGTGCCAACTTCTTAATTAAGATAGATTTCAACTCAAAGTGCCATCAGATTATTGTTAAACCCTCAAATGTTTGCTAGACAACCTTCAAGGCAAAGAAATGTTTGTTTGAATGGCTGGTTGTGCTCTTTGTCATGGCCAATTTTCCAACAACACTCACGAATTCCTCTAACTATTCACTTCCTCGTTGTTATTAATCTTGAGGACATACACATCTTCAGCAAAACATTGGAAGATATTTTTTTATTATATTGGCAAGTGCTCAACACCTTTTAAGTTTTTCTCATCAGAAGTTGTATGCTATGTTGTTGGTTCAAGTATGGGATTTGGGTTGGTGGTACGTATATTTTTTCCCATCAAGTTCAATGTAGTTGGGTTAGGTCATACAATATATTAAAACCATTAAAATAACCATAATTTGCTTAAAATATAGATAATTAAATACATAATTGTGAACAGAACTAATAATTGATATTGCAATGATACTTGTCAAATCATAAATCTTGGAAATAAATTAAAATGTTATGTATTATAGTAGCATTAACTAGAATTGGGATTGATTCGACAAATCAAAAGTATAAATGGAATTCATTTAATTGGTATTTATTCAAGAAAATTTTAGGGGAAGAAAATAGCTATTCCTTCTGTGCAGCTGTAAACAATTTCTATTTTTTGCTTTTTAAAAAAAAATAAAGCGAGGGTTTGGGGTTTGCATCCTACAGTGGGTTGAGGGCTAGTGCTCCTCATGGTGTTTGGAGATAATGCCCTTGGTGCATTGCTTATTGCAATATAGAGCAGGCCAAGGGGGGAAAATCTCTACCAACAAGCCCAAATTACGGCCCTCCATGGCATGTGCCATTTTTCATGATTTTACTACTTTTAACGAAGCCCAAATACTTCAAAAAATGCACTTTAAAAGGTGGGTTAGGTTTTGGTAATTTCTTTTAATAATTTCTTGTGGGTTTGCCCTGGGAGTGGGTTCTTAGACTTGGCCATTCAGCTCAAGTATGCATTAGGCGTATTGAGGCTGAATGGCATGCTTGAGATGAATGGCTAGTTGTGGGCTACACTCTTTTTAGACCCAACTTGGTTTTAGATTGGGATTAGAACTTGGCTTGGTTTGGTTTGGGTTTTCATGTTCAGTAGGAGTTCCTACTGAATATGAAATCACTGATTGTATGCAAATATGGAGATTTTTTTTTGTCCGTGGAGGAGATATAATATCTTTGGTATATTGTTACACACATGGAGTATATGTTGATTTCATTCATTTCATTCATTCAAGAATGGGCTTTAGCAAACATTTTCACAAAAAATTACATTTTTCTAACATACATTTTTCTAACATACATTTTTCCCCTCAACCAAGTTCCAAAGATAATGTGAATGCACTTTCAGTTGGTCTTTTGTGCTATAGAAAGCATTTGAAGAATTGAAATAGAAACTCTATTCTGTATTAGTGCTCTCTTGTTGCCAAATCTTCAACAACCACGTGAGATTAAGATTGATTCATTTAAGTATGCATTTGGAGCTTCCTCTCTCAATTTGTCTATCCAAATGCTTATCGAAATGAGACATTCATTGTTGTGTTAAGAATATAGACTACTTATAACCAAGGGTTTTATGCCATTGCCCATGCATGTAAGCTTAGAAGCACTTTATATTTTGAAAAGAGTTCATCATCCATACAAATCACAATCTGTTGTAGGGACACAAAACAAATTGGAGTAAGAGAGGGATTAGAAATGGTATATGTGTCTTGAAAGTTCCACTTGAACATCATGCATGAGAAAGGAAGTGTTAATCTAGTACCAAATTGTTTGAGTCGAACCTTGGTTCAAACTCTCATCTTTGTGCTTGATGTATGTAGATGTGAGACCAACACTTGTCCACAACTGTGCAAATTAGGTTTAGGCTTTGTAGCGATCTATCAGGATTTTGTGATTTGAGAAGTTAAATTTATGATTACTAATGCAAAATAGATTTATTTGTAATAGAAGAAGCAAAATACAAAAAATGATAAGTGAGGGTCTGTTGAGCATAGTGTTGTCATTGATGTCAATGCTGTAGTCAGTGTTGTCGTTGACGTCAAGGTATCTGGGAGTTTGCTGAAGGTTTAATTACTTCTGTCATGACATGCAAAACATCTAAAGGACAAAGTCAAGTATATTTGATAACTCTCTTAATGCTATCATGTTGTTCCAGACTCTTTAGCACATGTGCTGCTGTCTAGAAGTGTTTGCGGAAGGTTTACGAGGTCAGTTGCTCAGAATCAGTATGTGCACTCAGTTGGATTGTCATGGTGTTTGGCTCCACATTCTGCTGCAATTGAGAGTTATGGATTGCAGTTTGGAAGTAAATTAGAATGACGCATACGGTTTGTTATTCTAAAGTTTTAGAGGTGAAGCTTAAGAAGACTGAAAGTTATTAATGACAGAGTGGTCACTGTGTCTGCATGTTGACTGTGTTGTTATTCTTGATGACTGCACCAGAGTATTATTGCACTGTGCACCAACTGTAGGAAGCGTGTGAAGGTTGATTGGGACCAGCTGAGTTAGTGTTGGGTAATGCATAGCGTGTTCCCACTCCTGATGTAACGTGTTGGGTTTTGGACTTGGCCTATTACATGTTTGGTTTAAGGTTTATTCCTGTGACCAACTTGTGGATGTTGTATATAAGTTCTAGGTTGACTTAAGGATGTAGTTAATGTATGAATGCATATATTTTAGTGATTGGATTCATACCAAGAGTGAGAAAGTGTGTAATATGTGAAGAAGACAACCGAGTCAAAAGTTGTGCAAGCTGTCCACTCAATTTATGTGTAAGTGTGTGAACTGAAATGCATATCTCATGCACACTTTAAGTGTTTTAAAACTGATCAGATCAGAGAGATGTCGAAGATTTAGCCTTGAAGGTCCACATGACATATCTTTCATATACTTTGTTGTAATTGAGGCTGGTGCCTCATCACCTGAGTTGGTGCTCAGTTCTTGGAATAGAGGATTGGTGTCTCCTGTAGGTTGGTGCCTGCAAATTTGATTGGGAATTGGTGTCGTGGATCTCCATCATGTAATTCCTGTGGGTTGGTGCCTACAGAATATTGTAAGTTCTTTATTATCTTTGTGAGGTTGGATTTGGGTGGTAGATCCAAGCAAGTATTCTCATTGTGGTTTTTCCCTTCTAGCTTTCCATGTATATCTGTTGTTCTCATGTGTTGATGTGTGACTTATGTTTATCATTTGTATAGCTGTTTTAATGTTAAAGGAAGATCTGGTAATGATCCTAATAATGACTTGGGTTTGAAGTTGATATTTGGCATATACTAATTCACACCTTTTGCCTTTCCTCTCTCAATATATCTCTGTGTCTAACAAGGTCTCTTTAGAAAGGTTGCAAGTCATTTTGGAGTTGAAAGGACCTTAGTCTTATTGAAGACATATCTCTGTTGCCCACATCTTTGGTTAATAGCCATACATGAGACCCTACAACACGTGTTATAGACAAGCATATCGACAAGAAGTGAAAAAATGTATATTCCTTTGCTGGTTGCTATAAACTTTTGAAATCAAATCAATTTCCATGTATTTATGTTCAGACTTATCCACTACCAAACACAATAATGATTTGCCTTTGTAGTAGTGGGTAAAATTTCAACTAAATTGTTGTTTCAGAAAGAATGATTCACTTTATGTTACTATCCACCATCATAACAGATAGCGGTAGCAAATTCTTGAGCATTTTTTGGAAAGAGCTTGCTCATTGATGCATACAAAGTTTACTAAGGCAACAACACTCCATCTTCATACTGATGGAAAAACCAAAATGGTGAATAGGAAGGCCGTGCATCTTTTTCATATGTACATTTCCAAAAAGCATCACTTTTGGGATAAAAATCTATCTTGTATTGAGCATATCTATGTCCGAGCTGCTCACAACTCTAAAAGCAATCTGTTTGAAGTTTGTTTGGGTTATTGGCCATTGGAGCTCATTGATGTAGCTTGCCCTATGTATGCCACCATCAACATTAACAACTTCATCATCTCAGAAAGAAGTTGGCGGAGCTCCTAAATTCATTGGGCACATTGAGCAGCAACTGCAAGGCATTATGCAGAGACAAATTCTTAAAGAAAGCAAATGCAATGATCAACATTGAGCACCACACCAATTCAAAATCAGTTACTGAGTATGGTTTCATTTGAGAAGGATAGACTTACAAGACCTTATTGCAAGCTCTCCTCTTTGGTGTGCCTCATACAGTATCACTAAGAAGGTTGGAGATAATGCTTTCAATCTTCCAGCATATCTTGCTTTTCAATTAGTTCTTTGTGTAGAAATTTTGGGTCATTAATTTTCATCTTTGTTAGACACATTAGATGCTGTAGAAAACTATTAGCATAGACCAATCCTGAAAAATGGTTCACAAGAACTCAAGTTATAGATTGCTTTAAAAAATCTAGCTTTCCAACTTTTGCAATGACGAGCATTGCTTCTTAAGGAGGTGTGGTTGATCCAAGAGACTTTGATACTTTCACCATCTTATAGTACAATGACGGTGTTCAATATCACATACTGTATCTATGAATCGCTTCAGGATCATTGCAAATAGATGTGGTCATGCCACAAAGTTCTTTCTGTCAATATCTTATGCGCTAGAGATCACTAAGTGTCGGCCCTGTTCATCACAACTGTTCTGCAGCACATACAAAAAGTCAGTAAACATGGAATATGAACAAGTGGGAAGTGACTGGTTGCTTTTTTTGTAATAGACATGCCATCTCCTCGTCTCCTTATGTTTATATATGACAAATCTGGTTGAACATTTGATCTCTCAAATTGTTGTTCAAAACATTACATAACACAATCTTGCATTATAGTTCTAGCATATTGTTCTATTGTCTTTGATTTCTCTTTCTTTTGGCTCTCTGATCATTGCGGTGGTTGTAATTTGACACTTTCAATAGCTTCCTGAATCCCTATATAATACAATAGAGTGTTTTAGCATGTTGCCCAACTGATATTCCTGGCCCTTGGATTGCTGAGTGAATTGAATTAAGTTTTAGTATACATTTTTATGATGGGGGAAATGCAGGGCAAGAGATCACTATGATGAGTGGAATTCCTCAAGTTGCATATAGTTTGATGCTTAAGAAGAAAGTTTAATTGGTTTCAATGCCATATTTAATGTGTAAAACTAGTTTTATATCATATTTTAAGATGAATAGGTTTTTGTTAATATTCATGCTTTGAAGAATACCTTGGGAAATGTTGAATTGAAGTCTGTGTTGTTGTTTACAATTAGCCAAACATCTCTTTGAATCTCGTTTATTTGAATTCTACACATACATGGTTGATTTTGATTGATCCATGTATTCTTGAAAAGAGGCCTAGAAGTTAGACCTGAAATATTGGAATAAAGAAAAACATAGTTGTATCCAAATACATGGTTTGAAACCCTTGGAAATTTCAAAGCATTAACAAGACTTATAATAATGCATTGAGGGTTTGTTTTATTATTTAGCAAATATTGTATTTCTCACCATATTTATATTGAAACATAACTCCCAAGGATATTGTGTTGCGTCCAGAATGTTGTTTATTTTAATTCCAAACAAAATAGATCTTTTTATTCTTAATGACCTTACTAACAAATGATGTAACATTCAGATATGTTCGAATTCTGGGAGCATTTTATTTGCGTCTTGTTGGTAAACCAACTGATGTATACCAATATTTGGAACCTTTGTACAATGACTACCGAAAGTTACGATACAAGCGCCCAGATGGAAGTAAGTCATTACAAGTAATATCTATTCTACTTTACATGCTACATAAAGGTTTTTTATTTGTGCTAATATCATGCTCTTTTTCATTATAACTGTGTACATATCAAAAAGTTGCAAATGAGTTCTTAATTTTATGTTTGTTGCTATTTGTGAACATGTCTTGTCGTGATCTTAATGGAGAATTCTCAGATACAGGCTTTACATTGAGTCATGTGGATGAATTTATTGACGAACTTTTGACAAAGGATTATTCTTGTGATGTTGCTTTGCCACGTGTCCCTAAAAGGTATTCTCGATATTTTCTCTAACTTTCTATTACGTAAATGAAAGAACAACAATATTATATGAATACTGTGACTAGTTAGTTTCTTTTGCTAGACTATTTTGATATCATTCCGGTTGGTTTGTTAGATTTTAAAGCAGAGTAGTTTATATTTGTTTTACATGGTATTCATGGTCAAGGAAATAATGGATTTATCCATTCTGATTTTCAAATGCTTTTCCCTGATGCCAGGATAAGCCAAGAGTTTTTGTTCATTGCATTTCTACTTTTGTATAGTTTATTTTTGTGATTGTGACTTTTATGATGACTTGTGATGGATTTCTTGACGATTAACACTTATAAAATTTCTTTAGTGCTTTATTGGCAAAGGTTTTACTGTATATTTTGTTTTATAGTTCAAATAAACAGTATATACTATATAGCATAAAGTACATTTTCCTATAATATTTTAGTTTTGATTCTTTTAGAAATATACACAATTGTATTCCAATTGAGTGAATATGGAATGAGTAATATTTGATAGAGTTCTTAGATTTACATCCTCTTCCTTCACAAATTCCATTGACAGAGTTTTAATTCTCCAAAAAGACTTTCAGATCATATGGAGTAAGCCATGAGATTGAAGAAATTAAATGCTAACTAGTAGATGAAGGACTTCATAACTAGAATTTCTGTCATGTCCCGTTGTGAAAACCCTGCCCTTACAAATCAGATCACAGTTTTAATAAATAACCTGGGTGATTCATAGTTAAAGGACTGACCAAGGCAAAAGGAAGTTTAATAAATAAGGGCCAACCTAGAATATAATTAATCAAGGGCAACCAAGGCAAAAGGAAGTTTAATAAATAAGGGCCAACCTAGAATATAATTAATCAAGGGCAGCAATTTCCTACAATATAAGAGATCTATTTAAAATTAAAATATTATTCTCCGAAAGGTAGTGATGAAAAGTTGTAACTATTTGAAAGGGCATAATTAAGGAAGAGGTGTGACTTCTCCCTCAAATTGAAAGATATAAAGGGAGAAGAGTTCATTTGAGGACATCCATCAAGGGAAATAAAATAGAAAGGAAATTGAGACCTAAAAGCAGAATTAAATGCATAATAGCAGAATGAAATATTGTCTTCAGCAATAATATTATCTTGAGATAAGTTTGAATAATTTAGATTATAAATAATTAGATATATAGGTATATACTGCAGAAAGCAATTCATATAGAAAACTCCTAAAGGAATCTATTTTGAATTTATTAGAAATGGTTTGCAAATAGGAAGGATAGTAGCCTTCTGAGTTCACGAGATATCAAGAATGCCACCCTGAGATGGATGGACCAGAATCCTGCCATGCTCGTGGGCTAGGGAGTGTTGAGGACCAGAAATCCAGTCATGCTCTTGGGCTTGAAGATCTTATCAAGCACGCCACCTCGAGATGGATGAACCAGAATTCCTGCCATGCTTGTGGATTGTGAGGCGAACGGGTGCTGCTCAACTTGATTGAGGAGGATGGTGCAGCTCCAAGGCGGATTGAGGGATGGAGTGGACCTGAGATCCTACCATTCTCGTGGGCTGGGAGGCAAATGAATGCTCTTGGGCTTGAGGGGCTTTTCAAGTACGCCACCTTGCTTGTGGGATGGGAGGCATATGAGTGCTGGGTGCTCTTGGATTTGGGGGTCTTCTCAAGTACACCCCCCCCGAGATGGATGGATGGGAATCCACTCATGCTCTCACAATACAAGGACAACCATCCTTGAGTTTGTGATTTGCAAACATTTCCAAGAAATTCCTAATATGGTTACTATAGGAATATGCCTTGGAATAATTATTAATGCTATTGAGGTATTTTGATTTAAATAAGAAGGATGATTTTATGAAATTGAATTTAGATGTTATCATGGATTATTAATACTCAATGGTTATAATGCCATTTTCTAGTGATTGACATTGTTTGTAGCACCTAAACCAGGATTATCTTGTAAAGGGCATTTCAAATGGGTAATTTTATATTCATAAATGTATCGTATTTCTTATCTTAATTTAGAAATTTCTGTTTTAGGTTAAAAATCATTAATATCCCAAAAGGGGACATTTCAATTTGTTATCAGAGCCTTGATCTTGCCAACTTGAGCATCAAGAAGAATAGTTTATGCAATTAAGCGAAAGAGCTCAAAGGGGCTTGGAAAGAGAAAGAAAGAAACTTGCAGCAAGTAACAACTGTACTCAAAGTGATAGAATGGTGAACAACTGGAAAAGAAGTTGAGGGCCTTTATGGAGCAGAATGAGAGGACAACTTGGGCTTTCATGGAACAAAACGAGAGGACACCTCAAGTACTTCTCCAAACCCTACAAAACATGAATAGCACAATCAATACTCGTAGACCCAACCAAACTATCGGGATCAACGCCTAGGTTAACAAGACCTTCGATCTTACCTAGAGGACCAACAAGAGAAGAAGAAGAAACCAATTCACTAGTTAATGACTTTGATGAATATGTTGAGGCCTACTCAAGGATGGACCTTGAAATCAGGAGAATATTGTGATGCTAGGGCACGAAATACCCCAAGAAAGGAAAAAAGACAACCCAATAAAGACTTACGCCAAAGGGTGAGTAAAATGACTCTCCCCAACGTTGATGGATCGGGAAAAGTCACTACACATTCATGGATCTAAAAGTTGGACACCTATTTCTCCCTTAGTCCCATGACCTAGGAGGATGCTATCAAATTTGCAATTTTACATTTGGAACGGGTTGCCCACAATTGGTGGCATCATGGTATTATTACTCAAGGACACCAAAATATAACAACCTATGATGAATTTACACAAAGGCTCATAGATCGATTTGATCAAAAGCATCCTGAAAGGCACTTCAAAGAACTAAATCAATTGAAACAACAAGGATTAGTAGAAGATTATGTGGCCAAATTTCAAAAGATCTCAGTCATAGTACTTGGGATTACCGAGAAAAGGCTAACGTACTTATTTATCGAAGGTCTATCAGAATCAATTTGTGGTTTGTGAGCACCCTTGACCCCACATCTCTTCAAGACACTATCCAAAAGGCCTTAAGGTTAGAGATCACAACAGCAAAAGAAAGGAGCTATTTAACAGATATGTCTTAAAGGTCACATAACCAACCCTTCTATAAAAGAAATTGGCAACCAAGGACATTACCTCCTCAAGAACACACAACAAAGGAAGACAGGTTAGAGCTGTTATAAGCATTTGCATTTGTCATTGATGTCAAGTTTACTTAGATGCATTAAAGTCTATCAAATTTGCAGAAATTTTAAAACCCTAGTTTGGTGATGATGACATCTGCAGCAATTCTGAAACCCTAGTGTGGATTTTACCAGATGCATATATCTATTTGTGTTCAATGGTAGCATTACAATCTTCAGACAGCGAGGCAATGTAGTGTGTTGAATCTGCAGACATCAATGCTATGTTTATGTTAATATAATGAAGAACAGTAAATTGTTATGCATTCTTGATTTCAGAATATTAACATTTGTATCACACACAGTGATTATACAGTGATAAGATTGCCATTATTGTCTTCTGCATTCTTAAAGTGTTCCAATTAAACAAGAAGACAGAAATGAATTAGACTTATTTTGTTGGAAAGGCTGAACTATATCTCTGTGAAGTTCACGGGCTAAATAACGAATGTCATTTTGCAAAGCGTGTTTAAGTTCAGTTGAAGGTTAATTGTTTCAAAACTGGTTAAGAATGGTTGAAGATTAGTTGTTCCAATTATAACTGCCTCATCACTCATATAGATCAGCAACATCAAAGTTCTCAAAAACATATAGTTTAAATATATAACTGCTTCATCACCCGTATGGATCAGTTACACCTGTGTGGATCAGTTATGGGTTGGTTACTAATTGCTTGTGTGAAGTAGTTATGCTCGCACCTGTATACAAACTACTCACATTGTCTATTTAAAGGATTAAAAAATTGTGGTACGGGGTGAGTGTTGTTGCTAAGAAGGCTGGAGGAATTATGAATAGAAGGTTGTAATGGAAAAATGCCGAGTGTATGCAGTTGGTATTGGAAGAGTAAGAAGTACTGAGAATATACAATTAAATTGTAACGAAAAGTTACAAAGTGCTGTGAACATGCAATAGTTGAATTGTTTCAAAGTGCAAATAAGATCAGTCTTAATGAGTTTTTCTGAGTTTGTGTGAACAGGACTTCTGAAGGTTGCAGGCAATACACAATCGGCAATGGCTACGCAGGGGACAAAACGGCCCCCCCCATGCCATGCCTTCCCTTATCCATGCCCCCATGCCATGACGCCAGTCCAATCAAACTGTTGCGTCAAAAGTTCTGCCCCCAAAATTAGTACTGTCCTGCCGCGTCCATTTATTTTAATATGTTATTAATTTATTATATATATATTTAAAAGTTACAATAAGTAATATAATAACTTAATAGTTGATTATATATTTAGATTTTTTAATAATAAGTTATATGTTTTTTTTTTTTTTAAATTTCTATTTATTTTAATAAAAATCATATTATAATATTTATAATATGTAATTGATGATTTTAAGATATATGTATTATATAGAAATTTTAATAATATTATTTTTTAATTATTTACATACATATAAATAGGTAAATAATAGTTTATTTTTAACTGAAATATTTTTAACTAAGTTATACATATTTAAGTTAAAAAATATCAAAAAAATTTACTAAATTTAAAAATAAAAGTAACTAAGCTACTTAGCTAAAAATATTTAAGATAAAAATATTAAAATTTTTACATCCATAATATATAACTAATTAAATGATTTTAACATATTTAAGTTAAAATTAATGATTCGTTACACATATTTAAGTTTAAAAAAAAATCAAAAATTAACTAAAAGTAAAAAAAAAGGTAACTAAGCTAAAAAAAAAAGTAACTAAAGTAAAAAAAAAATCGTTACATATATATTCGTTACACATATTTTAGTTATGTTAAAATTTTTTTTTTAACTTAAATGGAAATAAAAATATCAAAAAAATTTACTAAAAATAAAAATAATAGTAACTAAGCTACCTATGTAAAAATATTTAAGATAAAAATATTAACTTACACATATTTTTGATATTTTTTCATTTAAAAATAAAAGTAAAAATGTGTAATTAAGTAAAAATATGTGTAACTAATATACAAATTTAACATATATATTAAAATAAAATATTAATATAACTTAAAAATAAAATTAAAATATGTGTAAGTAATGTAAAATTTTAACATCCATAATATATAACTAATTAAGTGATTTTAACATATGTAAGTTAAAATTAATGATTAGTTACACATATTTAAGTTTAAAAAAAAAAACAAAAAAAAACTAAAAGTAACTAAGTTAGTTAAAAATATGTAAGTAACTAAGTTACACATATTAACTAAGTAACTAAGTTACACATATTAACTAAGTAACTAAGTTACACATATTAACTAAGTTAAATATTTAACTAAGTAACTAAGTTAAAAATAAAAGTAACTAAGTAAATATTTTTAACTAAGTAATTTAGTTACTTTTTTTTTTACTTTTAGTTAATTTTTGAATTTTTTTAAAACTTAAATATGTGTAACGAATCATTAATTTTAACTTTTTAACTTACATATGTTAAAATCATTTAATTAGTTATTTATTATGGATGTTAAAATTTTACATTCCTTACACATATTTTAATTCTTATTTTTAAGTTATATTAATATTTTATTTTAATATATATGTTAAATTTGTATATTAGTTACACATATTTTTACTTGATATTTTTTAACTTAAATATGTATAACTTAATTACTTTACTATAATATTTTTCACTAAGAAACTTAGTTAATTACTTTTATTTTTTAGTTTTAGTAAATTTGATAATATTTTTTAACTTAAATATGTATAACTTAGTTAAAAATATTTCAGTTAAAAATAAACTATTATTTACCTATTTATATGTATGTAAATAATTAAAAAATAATATTATTAAAATTTTTATATAATACATATATCTTAAAATCATCAATTACATATAAATAGAAATTAAAAAAAAACAAAACATATAACTTATTATTAAAAAATCTAAATATATAATCAACTATTAATTTATTATATTACTTATTGTAACTTTTAAATATATATATAATAAATTAATAACATATTAAAATAAATGGACGCGGCAGGACAGTACTAATTTTGGGGGCAGAACTTCTGACGCGACAGTTTGATTGGACTGGCGTCATGACATGGGGGCATGGAGAAGGGAAGGCATGGCATGGGGGGGCTGTTTTGTCCCCTGCGTAGCCATTGCCATACACAATCTGTATAAGTGTTGATAGCAGATTGCTAATCTTGTTGAATGTAAAACTGAACAGAATATCTGAAGAATTATATTATTCGATTTGTGACAGCTTGATCATATGCTTCTAATGTTGTAATTTTTTAGATCTGAAGTCGGTGGTTATTTTATTTGTAACATCCTTATGGTTGGTGCCTCAAGGATGCTGAATTGGTGCTCAGATTGTTAAGTGGTGATTTTGTAAGAGTTGGTGCTCTCTAACAAGGAGTTTGGTGGTTCCTTAGGGTTGGTGCTCTTAATTTTGTACATGTTATTTCTTTAACCATTTTGTTTTCTCCACGTATTTCATGTTCATTGGCTCTATGTGTGGTTGCATTCTTTCAGTTCCAGTTTCATGTTTTGTTAAGTTCATCAAAAATATTTTAATTGGTTAAAGATCTGAAATTTATATCTTCTATTGATTCACTCCCCCTTCTCAGTAGAAGACTTGTGTTCTACAAGAACTTCAAAAGAAAGAATTGTGTTTTTATTGTAAGGAGAAATGGTTAGTAGGACATAGATGTGCAAAAAGGGAACAAGCAATATTGAACAAAGAAATAAGTGAAGAAGAGTTTGAAACCCAAAGGAAGGAATCAGGACGAGGATGAGAATGCAAGTGGTACATCAGCCACACTTTCAAGAGTTCCCAAACATCGTCCCTTGCAAATCTGTAGTGTTCTAAAAGGGCTAAAAGTGGCTGTCCTAGTGGATAGTGGTGCAACCCATAACTTTATTGGCAAAGGTTTAGTGACAAGAGTGAACTTAGAAACTAAAAATTTGGAGGGCTTCAAAGTCTTAATAGCGGATGGATTCACTACTCCATGCACACAAAGAGTCCAACAACTAAGCATCACATTAGAGGGACAACAAATTAAGGAGGACTTCTATGTGGTGGACATAGGGTGACATGGATGTGGTATTGGTCATCCAATTACATTCGTTAGGGAGATATTACTAACACTTTTAAAAGATGGAGCTTATAGAGCAAGAAACCTAGACATCTTTGTACACCAATGGTAGAGTAAACATCATTTAGGGTGTCATATTTCCTCTGGAATCACTGCTATGGTCGTAATCTGTACTTGATACACTTTGTACTGGAAACTCTTCCATTTTTTAACTCTAAACAATATTTCTCATTTCACAATCTGCTTATCACTATCACACATTGGGAAACACCACTAAGATCATGTTCAAAATTGAAACAAGTATTAAAACCTAATAAATTACAGAACATGATTGCACCCAGTAATCTGTCACTATGTCAAGCTTCTTTATGAATATTAAACAGTCAAACTCATAACATTTCAACTTCTCTCAAACAATTGTGTTAAGGTACAGCTATCACCCAAACAATTAGGATTCTGGAACTATATTCCTAACATCATAATGTCTCCATTTGATGATGTATAGTTAAGCATAACCATTTCACCCTAGGGTATAATATTACCTGCTATACACAACATAGCTATTCTATGTGTAGTCTATCGTCAATAAAGAAACTCTGAACATATCTATGCACAAAACATTTCTTTTGCTGTCAAACAATGTTCTTGATCCGAAATAGTATTATGGGTATTTAAGTTTCCCTTGATACAATATTTTTCATCTTATTATAGCGTTCATTGGGAGTCATGTAATGCCCCCGCCATTACTTATATAAATTAGGGCTGCAAAATTTAGAAGAGCTGACCTAGGGCTTAAGAGAAAATATTAAAGATCATGGACCAACTTCCGTTGTATTATGAATGAAATAAAAAGAAAACCCTATGCCAGCCGACCTCATCAAAATAAAATAAAATGCATGGGCTGACCTCCTTGATATGTGTGCCTTTTTTGGGGAGTAAATTAAAAATTAAAATAAAACAAAATATATCTCATGCCTTGGGATGACCTTGTGGAGTTGAGCGCCCAGTTTTGGGGAAGGTATTTACTATTTGATAAATAAAATTAATATTTTGTTGTGCTGGGGCTGACCTGAGTTATGGCACCCATTTTGGGAGAATTAAGAAAAAATTAAACATCTTTCAAATGCTTCTTTGGCTGACCTAGTTGAGGGAATATGTCTTTTGGTTAAAGAGGCACATTGGATGTAGAAATAAAGGTTTTTGGAGGCCATTCGGGCAACCATTCCTGGAATATCTTTCTAATCGAGAGCAGAGTATAAGAGCAGAAAGTCAGATCATTAAGAGCAAAATTCAGATCTTTAAGATCAAATTATAAGAGCAGAAAATCAGATCTGAGTCAGAAATAATTATTTATTACAGGAATAGTATTCTCATCCATCTGTGGTATGCAGAAAATAAGAATAACATCTGATTCAGGTAAGTAGTTCGATCAGCATCAGCATTTAGGAAAGCAGATAAATTCCTAATATATACTAGCAATTAGGCAGACAGAGATTTGATCAGAAATTCTTATTTGTTGCAGGCTACAACATTACAATTCAATTGTGGATCTCAGCCAGGACCTGTCTTGTTCAACAATTTTAAATTGATAAATGATATCTCTAATTCTATTTCATTCCTTGCTTGGCTTGGAATTGTGATTTTTTAGGGCAAAAACTAGGGCAACCACAAAAGGGGACATTACAAGTCACCTGGAATAACCATCCCACAAAACTCACATTGGTGCACATAAGTTCATATAGAAGAAGGAAATTAGTCTATTAGATTCGTACCACCTATCTAGGAAGGGATTCTATTGCAGAATAAAAATCTTTTATTGGAGAAAAGGGAATTATTTTTTCCAAGGCAGATAGTATCATTTACAAATTACAATACATTACCATAATGTTCCTATGTCTTGCATCTTGGGTGAGTGGGAAGGAAGACCAGCAATAATAGAAAACATCACCATTAAGGTCATAAATGTGTGTCATGCTTCTAATCCTCATCTTAATATATGGAAAGTTTCTTCTCCAACTCTGCCTCCAAAATAGATTAAAGTGAATTCCTTGTATATGCAGAAGGGAAAATTGATTTTTAGATTGATCATCCCTTAATTGGTTTCAAACTATGCTATTGCAAGATGTCCTTGTTTCTTCTCACAGAGGATAAGAGAAAACTTAAGTTACAGACCTTGCAAATTTCCAACTCTTTTATTTTGGGTGCTGCTGTCCTATGTTCTGATATGACTAGATTTATTTTATATCTAGATTGCAATTATGCATAGTTCTGTATATGGATTTGATTCTCGCAATGTTAGCAAGTGTTGGCATGAAATTGGATGACAAAAAAGCTTGAGTTTTATTTGATAGACTGGATATAAAGTGGGGATTAGGGTTAGTTGAGTTGAATGTAGATACATTTTCAACCCTTCGTTTTATTGTGAGAACATGGGATGTTAGATGATCATAACATATATTGGCATTAACAAATGCAACATCTTATAGCTAGTGGTAAAATCTGATAGAGGTCATGAAGAACTATTCTGACTTGTTAATTTTCCTAATGGGTTTGTTTGAAGACTTCAAGCGGTGATTAATTTGGCCATGTAAGTATTAGGAGCTATATGATAATGGTCATAATATGCCTTTGCAAACAAAGAGAACTTTTTGATTAGTGCTCAGCCTAGCCTTTGTGTTAATGAGATGAGCATATAAGAGATTTTGAGATGCTCATGTTGAATTATGAATAACAATGATGTTGAGGTCTAACTTGAGATCTTGATGCCCTTGGATGGACGTGCTTTAGTGTAGATTTGCTAAATTGAGAACTTGATTGGGTTTCCCTACATATCGTGAAACATTATCAATTGTTGGGAATCATTAAAAGGAACCTTGTTGGGGTATGAAATAGTGATCCAAGAATTTGGAGTTTCTGTTAGCATTTTCACAAAAGGAGTTTGTTAGCATCTCAGTAAGTTTGTTGGTATGAGGATATTGAGAAGGTTGTTGGAGATTGTTGGTATAATTGAGAAAGGATGATTACTATCTTAATAATATTATTTTGTCATTGATGTCAAGCAATTGATTTTCTAATTCAGTATGATGTTGCCATACCGTGAAACATTATCAATTGTTGGGAATCATTAAAAGGAACCTTGTTGGGGTATGAAATAGTGATCCAAGAATTTGGAGTTTCTTTTAGCATTTTCACAAAAGGAGTTTGTTAGCATCTCAGTAAGTTTGTTGGTATGAGGATATTGAGAAGGTTGTTGGAGATTGTTGATATAATTGAGAAAGGATGATTACTATCTTAATAATATTATTTTGTCATTGATGTCAAACAATTGATTTTCTGATTCAGTATGATGTTGTCATATCTTAATGAGTATGTTTTGATAAGTATAAAGATGTCGGTAAGAGACACAGAATGAATGTGAAAATAAAAGGGGAATAATAAGTTATTCAATGGGCAACTATTACCGAGTTTAGACAGTGATGAGATTATGTTGTTTTGATTGTTTTGATATCCTATATATGAGTATTCAAAGACTGAACAAGAAGGAGAAAAGATTTCAAGCTATAGAATTAGTTAAGGCTTGACACTGTTCTATGTTACCGAGCAAGATGCTAGTTGATAAACCCTAAGGTTATCACTATCGGTTAAAGAAGGCAGAATATCTATCGAGTGAAGTTCAGTATTTACCGAGTAATAACAGAATGCATTGGATGGATAAATACATTACTAAATGTAGAATACCAATGAGCTGGAGTTGATCAAATGATTGGTATGTCGTGCAAGAAGTTTGTTGAGGATCTACAACATCGAAAATACAAGAGATAAGATCTACAACGCAGATTGAACGGTCATAACCTAGCACAAGTTCCAAGGCAAGGTAACGTTTTTAGATCGAAGGATACAATGAACCTAGTCACGTTTTAAGATCTGATGGCTAAGATTGATTATGGGAAATGTGATCAAGGAGATTAAGCGGTTAGGTATTGTTCATAAATAAGAAACTGTTGATGAACAATGCATGCTGGCAAAATAGAAGAGAAGTGACATGACAGTAATGATCACCGAGCACAGAAGATTGAAGAACAGATTGAGAAGCCCAGCAAGAAGCAAGATAAGTCTTATGACAAGATTGTTTTGAGCATATAGAATTTGCTTTAGCATTTCGGATTTGAAGTTGCAGATATATTTTATTACTATTATTTATTTTGTAAGTGACAGGAAATCTCTTAACCGAGTGGACTTAACAGTCTTATTTGTAAACCCTCTAGCAAGGTAACATTCTAAATGAGTGTTTGAAATCCTTTGACAAAGGTCACTTCTAACAAAGTGCAAGACTCTAACAAGTTTGAGGGAAATCCCTTAACTGGGTCACATCTAGCAATGTGTTTTTGTAATCTGTAACTGGATTAGCTTTTAACCGAGCATACTCTAGAAGGGTATATTTCTTAGTGGGTCTGAAATCTCACAGTGGTTTTTCCCTATTTGGGTTTCCACGTTAAATCCGGTGTTAAATGTGTTATGATGTTTTAAGTGTATCTGTTTATGAGTATTGAATGATTTACAGTCATAGTTGCATAGCAGTAAAGGCTACCGAGGTTGAATCTGGAGAATATATTGTATTGTGAGTTTTTATGATTCAGCCACCCTCCCGCCCCTCCCCTCTCATCTTAACTAACAGTTTCTCATGCAATAGTTCTCTTTTTTTCAGCTAGGATAGCTGAAATTATATCCTCTAGACTTTTAGAAGAAACTTGACTAAGAGTAAATATGACGTTGCTCAATTTTGAAGATAAACTGTTTAGTAAAATGGCTTTAGCATCCTCAACATCCACTATAGCATTGAATTCTGGTATTTGTTGAAGAAGAGATCTCATATTGTTCACATGGCTTGATAGAGTGACTTTGTCGATCATGTTGAACTTGAAAAGCTGAAGCTTTAAAGAAATTTTTGCATTAACCTTTGTTACCCCAAATAGTGTATTTAATTTCTTGTTGCTTCAAGTAGTGTATTCAAATTCTCCCAAATTTCCTTAAATGGTTTTGCCAAATCTATATGATGTAACTCAGAATTGGAGAGGGCAAGACCAATAAACTTTGACTTTATCATCTCTGCTCTGCCATTCCAGTACTTTACTAGCATATTTAGGGTGTTTCTCATTTCCATTTACTATTCTACACAGTTTCTTGTGCATCAATTTCATCTGGGTTTTTACTTTCCAGGTTTTGGAAGTCGAAACCAGAATATTTATCCATTGGATTTTTCATTTTCATAAATTATAAAAGTTTAAAATTTTGAATTGAATTTTTTTTAAACCCTAACACATCCAAAAAAATTGCCCTGAAATTCATGCCTAATTTGAACATTGGCATAAACCCAAGTTGCTGGTTCAAAATAAAACTAGCTGCAACAAAATACTCAGGAAAATTTGCAAACCCCAGTTGTGGGTAAGAAATCTGCCATCGTTGAAACAGGCACAATTTTTATTAAAAAATCGTCAAATTGAAAATATTCAAAATGTCGATTTCCTTTTTAAAAACCTTCAAATCTTGAAAATAGTCACGGTTTCTCTTTAAAAAATTAGTTAAACTCTGATAATTGTTTAAATTTTTTTATGCTACTTTCTTAATTAAAAATTACTCGTGATTTTCAAAAAACAAAATCCTGGTGATTTCTGATAAAAACTCGTGATTCTTTTCACTAAATCACATGATTTGCATACCTTTTTGTCTTGAGATTTTGCAATAGAAAAAAAATGCGCCATTTTTGTTGGTGAACCAGTCACAAATCTCCCACTTGAAACCCTCACCTAATATCCCTGCTCTGATACCATGTTTCAAAAAACAAATAGAACACAAAATGCATTCTTCTATTAGATATCAGGATAAAAAATTACAAAAACATTCACCTCCTTTTATGAGATTTGGAGTGAAGATAAAACCTTAAAATAACCTCAAAATATAAATAAACTAATTTATAGTCACTAAAGTGACTTTATTATAGAAGTCTTAATCATCTCTAGTAGTTCTGTTATTAATCAATACACTTGGTGAGTTGTGATTTGATTTGGGATTGGTAGTGGTAAATGGTGATTTGTTATACGATTTGGTTTTAAAGTTAAACCCTTCTATTTTTTTCCCTCTATAATATTCTTTCTATTTCACTTCCATGAGGAAAGTTACTTGAGTGGTTATGAAACCTTGGGTATAGGAACTTAGGTGTATGTTCCTTGAGAGTTTAAGGTGAGGAGAACCACATGGGGCGTTGATCCTGTTTGGAAGCAGGTATGTAGGCTGTCCTTGGGTGAAGGATTCCCTTGTGGGTTAAGTCCAAAGGGGAGGGGTTTAGGGAATATCTCCAAGGTTTGGAGTTGTTCCTAAACCTGATGAACTTTCTCTCTTCACTATGCTTCAACTTGAGGCTGAAATGAACTCACCTTTTTAATTAACGTGTTTCCACCATATATGTTTGAAATAATAAAAGCCAATCTATCATCCTCAAGCTTTTCTACTTTAAGGCTTGATGTGCTTGGATTTTCAAATCTACTCCAACCTTGGATAAACATTTCAAAGTCTCTATCTTCCTGGTCTGTCTCTGAGGTGAATGCATAATAATGCATGGCTCAAAACAACCTATGATTTATTGAGGCAAGGCTTAAAACCACAAAGTCTTTCTACTTATATGCATAATGAACATTGATAGCCACAATAGCAAGTTGACCATTATAGATCTCCGTCTTCCATTCTTGAGTTACTCTTATAATGGAATTATGAGCAGGTGAATTGAGTGGATGGTTTGAGATTTATCAATTTATGAGTCTATGTTTATGTATTTGGAAGGAAAGTAATTCAGGAAGGCTTAATATGTATGGGTTAATGGATTCTTGTATGTTGTATTGTAATCATATTAACCAATCTAAGGTGTAGACCCTTAGGACAATACATATTAGATCAATGTTCTTGTACCTTCTAAATGTTAGAATGCTGAATCAAGATCAATACATGAGGCGACTTCTTGGCATCACAACTAGGGTTGAGAAGGGGACTCTATGAGGGGATAGGTAGAGGATCATTGTTCCCTTAGTTTAGCTTGTCCCACTAATCTTGAGGTGATCAGAAAAATTGTAAAACCTATGACCTGCTTATAGATAAGCTTATATGACAAGAGTCAAGGAGAATGCTCTCCCAAAAGAAGTATATGGTCATACTATTGGGTTGGTTGACTTTCACTAATAGTATCACCTATATGCTATTAAGTGTACATGCCACTAGTGAAAGACTGTCACTAACAGTATAGTGTCTTTCAGTTAGGAGCAGTTAAGTCTTTCAGTTCCTGTCAGCTCTTCCAACAATGTGCAGTTCGTCAGTCTTTCAACAGTGTTAGTTAACTCCAGCAATTTGAGGAAGTTATTGGTTAGTTAGCTGCCACGATTGAGTAAATTAATTGTCAGTTACCTTTTGTAGACTGACTTCCTATGATTTGGGTTTGGGTTGCTGAGAGCTAGGCTTATAGAGAAAGCACCTTTAGAAATTAAAGCTAAAACTCAGTTCCCGATGCTACTACAGCAGCTTTAGCACTTGGGACGAAAACCTCAGGCAGATCTACTGTTCTGTTGGGGACAAAAACTCTCAGGAGACAATCAAGGGAGCAGCATGACTTCAGATTTATGCAGAGCGAGGCGACAACGGTTTTGTGTAGCATATCCAGGACCACTAGAATGTGCAGTTTGCATGCTGTAGACTGTTCAGGAGCATCAAAGGAAATTTGTTTCTATGATGGGTACACCAAGTGAGTTGTATCATACTAGGAATGAAGTTTTCCTTTGATTGTACGCATTTGCAATTAAAAAAAAGAATATATTCTGTTTGAGTTTTCTGTTTTCTCTTCTGTCTGCAACTAATTTAGAACACTTCATATACTTTTTGTATGCTGAATCAATCCCAATTCCATGTAATGCTCCTATAATATAAACCATTTTGAATTAACATTTATGATTTGATAATTGACAATGAGTTATCATTTATCAGCCATGTTCTCAGTTCTTTATTTAATTTTGTGCAAATTATGGTTATGTATGTATGGTTCCCCTGCTATCCTCATCCCTCCCATCTCCACACCCTCCTATCCTAGAAACTTGGGCAAAAAAATTGTCTAACTGTAGCCTATAGTCCCTGTAATGGTATTTAGAAAAATCAAAATGTCGTCAGTGCAAGGAACTGTTTTAATCAATGTTAGCATCAAGGTGCTCTGGTGGTGAGCAGGTGTAGGTGATTCAATAAAATCCATAATGAAGGTTGAGCTTCTAGAAGGATGTTATGCCTACAACTATAACAGGCATGCAATATCTATCTATCTATCTATAGATTCAAAAGAGATTGAATGTCTTAATATAGGGTCTGTTCTTTCATGGTTTTACTTGCACCTTTATACTCTGATTGCAGCTGTCTAGAAGCTAGATGACATGTTTGCTACATCTGGCTTATGTTTTGGAGACATTTTAAACACATTTTTCACACCATACACATCACAAAGCTTAAAGGGATCTGTTATATGTGTTGTGTGAGAATGCTAGGATCCTCTGTCTAAGAAGGATGTGCCACAAACATCACCAATTAAGATTGAGCCCTTTATTGTCCTGCTAATGCTATGCTTCTTGCTCTAATGTCAATGATACCAAGTTTTTTACTATCTCAGGATTGCATGCAATACAAAGTGAGAGGTAGAGGCTTTCTAAATTCTTTGGTCCCCCTTTTCCCCATATAGATAGGGCTTGACTTTATTTATTGATAGAAGGTTAATAAGGCTTGAGGTTGCTAGGGTATACATATATCATGATTTACCAATGTTTCATGTATCGAGTATTTCAGAAGTATTTTTTCATCTCTTGCAGCAGTCAGAATATGAGTGGGGTAGTCAAATGTGAAAAGAGTGAATTGGTTTTCTTTAGAGGTGAAGATAGCTTAGGTTTTTAAAAATCTTTTAAATATTCTAATCATAAAAGCACTTATTGGGAAAATGTGAGAAATTGTGATTTATATTTTATCAGAGCACTCATCACCTTTTCCCCCCAAAACTCAGTTTTTCAACTTGACAGGTCAACAATTTTTGACAAGTTTTTCATTGATAAATTGTGTCATATCACGATTTTCAGAATTTTTTTACTTTTGGCATTTATATACACCCTCCCATTAGATGTCTCGGTTTTTGCTGTGATTCGGTCCAATTTTTGGGTTTTTCATCAAGCAGAGAATTTGAGGATTTCTATAACATTTGAACCTAAATCAGCAGTAACAATCAACAGCATGCAGTTCATATCAGGTCAAGATGTGATCTCCATGTAGAAATGTGTTGTATTGACCTAAATGCTGTGGTGGTGTAGATTCTTGTTGGGTGTGTACCCAGGGTTGGGACTCATCCACAATCAGGCAGCCACATGTCCATGAGGGGTTTCATCTTGGTGGTTCTCTAATGGGATGAAATCTCACCCTAGATGAGAGAAATACATATTTCAAAATGCATGATGTACACTCTCCATTATTTTCACTCTCATGCTCTTCTTTTTTTTTGATTTTTTCTGCACTTTTTGGATTCCCAATTGTTTTCCTTATTTAATCCCAGTAAATCAAAAAAATCTTTATCATTTGGTTTGCCAAGAAATTCCTGAAAAAGATTTTTTCTTGTTTGATTCAAATGATGGTTTATACATTTTCCCATTTGATGTCTCTAACAAAGGTAATAAATTTAGTCTAGAGTGAATTGTGGGGTCAAAGCAGGATCATTTTGAAGATATCCAAGAAGAAAAGGCGCTAAGTATTACAAGATGGGGAGTAAAGAAATTTGCTGGTGATGAACAAGACAACTGTATTGGCTCTGAGAGGGCCCTTAACTGAGTCTACCTAAGTGCCATGAAAAATAGTATCCTTCATCTTCAAAACAAAATTTCCCTAAACTCAACTAGTGAATCATGCACAAATGACTCCTACATATTTCCACTCTCTTCTGTCATAGGCTTGGTCAGAGTCTATCTTCTCAAAGGCTGCATTCTATCTTGACTCGTTCTGTTCCTTTCAGGGCTGTAATGAGATGATCTATTATTAAATACACTAACAACTTGGTTTGGTTGCAAAGAATATTGACTAGGATTATTGTAAAATCCCGGACTGAGACTGATTGTAAATTAACGTGTGCTGTGAAATTCCTGACTAGGACTGATTGTAAATTAATGTGTATGTCCAGATTTTGCAGAGAAATATTATTTAATTTAACTGATTGATTATCATAGGGCATATAAGTTTCATTCAACAGTAAATTCCATGCAATCCAAAATTAACCCTCACGCTTACGGACCAACACAGCATTCATGTAACATTCACTAAACACATTTAATATTGTATGATTATTACTTTCGTGGTGCACTTGAGTTCACAGTAATGCAATGCCAAATTTGTCGCAGAGGTCCTCCAGAAGCGTTATTGTTGGCACATCGATAAGCAAATAGAAAAACACCTGCGATACCAGTATTCCACTGCTTCCTCCCGCACTGCAAGTAACCCTTTATGGAACGGAAAACAAACATTGGTTCATACTCCCGTCACAATCACTGAGTGTAATCTGTGCAGTTCACGTGACCAGCATCATCTCCTGTTATCAGGACTCTTAACCATGGGTTACAAGTCAGATTGTGTCGTCTTCCTGGCATTTGGAAACCACACCCGCACTTCTTCGGAAGTCATACTCAACACCATGTTCGGATTTAGCACCCGATACTGTGTGAAAACATACCCGACGCTGCGTTTGATAATGACACCCGATACTGCGTATGGTATAACACCCGAAACTGCGTTTGTTAATAACTCACCACCACAAACATAGGGTATATGCATACATGTATATACTGGTCTCACGCCAATACAGAACTCCTCGACGAACACCAGCATGATTCCACTCCACTGCCCACACAGTCACGTCTCCTCCAATAGGTCAGTTCTTACTGACGAAAGGGGAATTGAATTTCTGTTGGTACCCCACCACACAGGAATGAAAGTCTCTGTATTTTCTCCAATCTCCTCGACAACTCTTGCTATGCCCATTTATTCACCTAAGAAGTAGTTTTACGAACTAACTTTATTCAAGAAGCGTTAACATTATATTAATTATTTATATTAATCCCAGATTAGAATGTTAATATAAAAATAATTAATATCGTGCTATCTTTATTTTCATGGTCTATTAAGTGATTTGGGGAACATTACAAGTCTCCCCTGCCCTATGTTGCTTGCCCACAAGCAACTGCAATCCAGGATACTGAAGGATCTGCTCATTTTCCCAAGTAGCATCGTCCAACGGTAAATTCTGCCATTTATTGAGGTATTCCCTGATTGTTCTATTCCGCAAATGCCGGTCTCGGGTTTCTAAAATCACTTCAGGTATCATCTCTAATTTCCCTTCTTCATTTAGTGGTGGTAAGTTCTCTGATCTTGTCACCTGCTGACCCAAAGCTTTTTTGAGACAAGATACATGGAATACATTATGTATTCTACTTTCTTCAGGTAAATCCAATTCATATGCCACTGCGCTAACTTTCCGAATCACCGGGTATGACCCATAAAAGCGAGGCTTCAATTTCTCCGCTTCGCTCCGTTTGAGTGATGATTGCCTATAGAGTTGTAATCTGAGGTACACCAATTCCCCAATTTCAAAGTGACGTTCAACACGCTTCTTGTCGGCATAAATTTTCTGTTGATTTTGAGCACATTGCAAATTTTCCTTAAGTGCTATCAATATATCTTGGCATTCCTGGAGCATGTCATGAGATTTGGGAACATTACTCTGATCAAAAGCCAAATCAATAAAAGAAGGTGCATCATACCCATATAGTGCTTTGAAAGGAGTCATACTGATAGAGATATGATAAGTAGTGTTATAGCAGTATTCACCCAAATATAGCCAATGGACCCATGCTTTCTGATGACCAGACACATAATTACGAAGGTAACCCTCAATCCACTTGTACACTATTTCTGTCTGTCCATCTGTTTGTGGATGATAACTCGTGCTGTGATTTAACTCGGTACCTGTCAATCTGAAAAGTTCCCCCCGGAATATACTCAAAAACCTGCTATCTTGGTCACTGACGATATTTTTGGTAAACCATGTAAATGGAACACCTCACGAAAGAACAATTCTGCGAGTTGAACAACTGTGAATTCTGTAGTGATGGATAAGAAGTGTGCAAATTTAGTTAATCTACCAACCACCACAAAAATGCAATCCTTACCTTGAGATCGTGGTAAACCTGTAATGAAATCCATAGATATACTTTCCCATTTCTGTTCTGGTATAGGCAAAGGCTGCAATAGACCCGTAGGATAAGTATGCTCTGCTTTATTTTGTTGACAAGTGATGCATTCTTTAACATAACGAAGGACATCATTCTTAAGTCCTTTCCAGGTGAATCTTTCTCTTATCTCCCGGTAAGTTTTGAAGTAACCGGGATGCCCTGCTAAGGGAACATCGTGCACTGATTGGAGGATTTTTTCTTTCAATTTCGATCCTAGAATCAAATAAATTCTGTCTTTGTAATAGATGATATCATTTACAACCTTATAATTATCGCCTTGTGTATTACCGTCTAGCAAATCACAAGCAAAAGAATCCTTAGAATATTCTACCAGCAGTAAAGATTTCCAATCAGCTGTTATCATAGATAATGCATTTATTTCAAGCCTTCTAGATAGTGCATCTGCAACAACATTATTTCTACCTTTCACATATTCAATTTCGAAGTCATAAGCTTGGATCTTATTGATCCACTTTTGCTGCCTGTCATTCAAGTCTGTCTGTCCCAAAAAATATCTCAAACTGTTATGGTTAGTTCTGACTACAAATTTGCTACCAACCAAATATTGTCGAAATTTTGTCAACGCATGCATGATTGCCAACATTTCCTTATCATAAATAGAATACAATTTTTCATGGTTATTGAGTTTCCTGCTTTCATAAACTATAGGGTGTTTGTTTTGCATTAAAACCACCCCTATTCCATCACCCGAAGCATCACATTCCAACACAAAGGCCTGATTAAAATCTGGAAGATCAAGTACTGGGCAAGAACTCATTACCTCTTTGAGTTTCTCAAATACCTGTTGCGTTTCCTTAGTCCATCGAAAAGCCCCCTTTTTGGTAAGATCTGTCAAGGGTGCCCCAAGTTGTGAAAAACCACTGACAAACCTCCGGTAATAACTGCATAGACCAAAGAACCCTCTTAATTCTGCAAGATTCCGTGGGGGTGGCCAGTCCAAGATAGTTTTTATCTTTTCTTGATGAACTTGTACCCCTGTTGCACTGATCATATGCCCTAAATACAAGATTTCAGTCATTCCGAATTCACATTTAGATGCCTTTGCATACAGTGATTGTGTTTCCATAATACCAAGAACTATATCAATATGTTTCAAATGCTCTTCCCAAGTTTTGCTATAAATTAACATATCATCAAAGAATACTAGCAAAGATTTTCTTAACTGTTTGTTAAAAATATGATTCATACAAGACTGAAATGTTGCCGGAGCATTTGTTAGACCAAACGGCATAACCAAGCATTTTATAATGACCATAATGACAATGGAAAGCAGTTTTATGAATGTCTTGCTCTCTTAACTTAATCTGATTATACCCTGATCTCAAATCAATTTTAGAAAAGTATACAACACCATGCAATTCATCTAACAATTCATCGATTCGAGGAATTGGATACCTGTTTTTGATTTTTTTTGTTAAGAGCTCTGTAATCAATACACATACGAAGAGTTCCATCCTTCTTTTTGACCAACATTACAGATGAAGCAAAAGGACTAGAACTAGGTTTGATATGTCTCATATCCAATAACTCCTTAATTGCCTTTTCTATTTCATCCTTGAATGTTTTAGGGTGTCTATAAGGAGTAGTAATCACTGGTTTAGCACCTTCTTCTAATTCAATAGTATGTTCAAAACCTCTATCAGGTGGGACTTCTGGAGGAATATCACTAAAAACCAAATGATGTGAATCTAATACTGTTAACAAATTAGCTTGATAAGATTTAGATTCAAAACCTGATAACTTGTTGGTGATTAAACATTGTGCTGACTAGGCCACATCTCCGTGTCTGAAAATAGCTTCCATTCTCTTCGCACTGACAATCCTGGGACCACTGTTAGACATACCACGAAGGACTACCTTCTTATCATCAATTTTAAAAGAGAATTCCATTCTTTTAAAGCTTTGTGTATATTCATCTAATGTTTCCATCCACTATATGCCCAAGACAACATTAGTGTCACCCAAATCAATCACATAGAAATCATCAGTAACAGTGTAATTGCCAAGAGTAATATTCAATTTAGGAACTTTATGAGTGCTAGACAAATTAGTTCCACCTTCTACTCTAACATCAAATCCCTCATGTTTTTCAGTTTGCAAACCACGTTTTTCTACGAGTGCTGCATCTATAAAATTATGAGTAGACCCACTATCAAGCATAACAATTACACGCTGTCCATTCAAAACTCCCCTAACTCTGAAAATGTTATAATGTGGGGTTCCTGTCATGGATGCTATTACCCCTTCTCCTTGTTTGGTACCTGTTTCTAACTCAGTATTCTGAGGTGTTTGTTCTATGTTAGGATCAACATTCTCTTCATCCTCACTATCAGACATAATCTCAATATAATGAATTTTCCCCTTCCCTAAACATCTGTGTCCCGACTGTCATGCTTCCCTACAACTGAAACATAGTTTTTTCCTTCTGAGCTCTTCTCTTTCCTCTTTATCTAGCCTGTTTTTAGGGAAATTATCTTTGTTGAAAGGTTGTTTGTCCTTTTCCGGTTTAGGAGATGGTCCTTTGTTAAAACATTTTCCTTTTGAAGATGGTTCTAATTCTCTTGCTCTTTTGACAGCTGTTTGTAGAGTAAGGGGGTTTAAGGATTTAACCCATCCTTTGAGGGAATCAGACAATCCATCTATAAATATCACAATCTTGTGTCTTTCTGAAATTTCAGTAACTAGGACAGCCAACTTTTCAAATTCAGAAATATATTGTTCAACAGTTCCAGTTTGCTTAAGCTGAGTCAAATCTTTAAGATGTAATTCAGGATCTTTAGAATCAAACCTATCAATAAGTTTCTTAGTGAACGCAACATAAGTTCCTATCAAATTATGAACCAAAGTTATTTGTCCATGGTGCCACCATTCATGTGCTACACCGTCAAGATGTAATGCCGCATATTTAATTGCCTCTTCTTCCATCATAGGGTTTAATTGGAAGTATGTATCTAATTTTTGCACCCAAGCCCGAGCAGTTGTCTTACCTGAACCATCAAAATAAGGAATGGGCATTTTTCCAAATTTTCTTTGTAATTCACTGTTATTGCCCTGCTGTCCTCTTGGCCTATGTTTCATTCTGACATCTAAATATTCTCTAAATGTCATTGATGATCTGAATTCTTCACTGGAACCTAACCAGTCCTGATGTATTTCTTCCTGTATTTCTTTTATTGTAGGTTCATTTTCTGGTGGCTGGTTTCTAGCAGTAAATGTAGGCATAAATGGTCTAGCTGATCCTGTTCTTCCTGGCTGATTATTAATTGACTGTTCATCTCTACCCCCATTGTTTCCCCCATTATTTTGATGTTGATTATTCTGTCTTCCATTGTTTTGGTGCTGATTAATATTATTAGCCATAAATTGGGTCATCAAGTTGGTCATTCTGCTAACATTATCCTGTATATCTTGCTGACTTCTGATCAATAAAGCCAATGGATCCCTATTGTTATCTGGGTCTCCCATGTTGGTTTCAAAAATAAATTCCTCCTCTGTTTCTGTGTGGCTATCCTCAATTTCAAATGGAATAGATGAACTATTTTGCGCTAAAGGAGAGTTTGGAATTCTGTTTTGACGGGCCCTAGTACTTCGGAAATTATAATTTCCCGGGTGCATACTCAATTGTACATTAAGTTTCCATGAAGTTTCAATACCCTACAGGCTGGCAGGATACAAAAAGCTCTGATACCACTGTAAAATCCCGGACTGAGACTGATTGTAAATTAATGCGTACTGTGAAATTCCTGACTAGGACTGATTGTAAATTAATGTGTACAGATTTTGCAGAGAAACATTATTTAATTTAACTGATTGATTATCATAGGGCATATAAGTTTCATTCAACTGTAAATTCCATGCAATCCAAAATTAACCCTCACGCTTACGGACCAACACAGCATTCATGTAACATTCACTAAACACATTTAATATTGTATGATTATTACTTTCGTGGTGCACCTGAGTTTGCAGTAATGCAATGCCAAATTTGTCGCGGAGGTCCTTCAGAAGCGTTATTGTTGGCACATCGATAAGCAAATAGAAAAACACCTGCGATACCAGTATTCCACTGCTTCCTCCCGCACTGGAAGTCCATTTAACCCTTTATGGAACGGAAAACAAACATTGGTTCATACTCCCGTCACGATCACAGAGTGTAATCTGTGCAGTTCACGCGACCAGCATCATCTCCTGTTATCGGGACTCTTAACCACGGGTTACAAGTCAGATTGTGTCGTCTTTCCGGCATTTGGAAACCATGCCCGCACTTCTTCGGAAGTCATACTCAACACCATGTTCGGATTTAGCACCCGATACTGTGTGAAAACATACCCGACGCTGCGTTTGATAATGACACCCGATACTGCGTATGGTATAACACCCGAAACTGCGTTTGTTAATAACTCACCACCACAAACATAGGGTATATGCATACATGCATATACTGGTCTCACTCCAATACAGAACTCCTCGACGAACACCAGCACGATTCCACTCCACTGCCCACGCAGTCACTCCACCAATAGGTCAGTTCTTACTGACGAAAGGGGAATTGAATTTCTGTTGGTATCCCACCACACAGGAATGAAAGTCTCTGTATTTTCTCCAATCTCCTCGACAACTCCTGCTATGCCCATTTATTCACCTAAGTAGTAGTTTTAGGAACTAACTTTATTCAAGGAGCGTTAACATTATATTAATTATTTATATTAATCCCAGATTAGAATGTTAATATAAAAATAATTAATATCGTGCTATCTTTATTTTCATGGTCTATTAAGTGATTTGGGGAACATTACAATTATAAATTGCATATTGAAAGTCACAGTTTATTTGATGTATTGATGATCTATTGTCCCACTATTTATTGTCTATAACTGTTAAGAGGAGTAATATTTGCAATTGTTGATGTTATCATCCATTCGACAGTTCTGAAGGGTTTTGTTCTTCTGACAAATAATCCTATTGTGTTAACTGAAAAATAATGGAATTCTTTGGAATTTGCTGAAACCTTTGATTGCAGAATTTGTTATTTAAGTTGTACTGAAATATTTTCTGTAATGATCATCTGGCTCTAGCTAATCACCCTTAAATATTTGCTAATTCTATATGCAAAGAAACAATGTTGAATACTCAAAATTGCATGCAAAACACAATATTAAATATTGATAATGGACCTTGAAAATGAATCGGATCTGTTGCACAAAGTGTTAAGATGAAAACAGACTTTATTGAGTCCAGGGATAATGCAAGGTAAATGCTAGGATTGACACTTGATTGTGAAGCAATGTAGAAGGTAGTATTTCATGTTTCTCCTGTCCTATGAATATACAATTTATTATACATATTACAGACAACATATTTCTGACTCTCAATATGGAGAGTCAGAAAAGTGGGCATGCATCTTGGTCGTTATATTGTACATGTTATTTTTCACCAACGTTGAGAGGCTTAATGCATCATTTATTTGTATTTTACTCGTTTTTATAGATTAAACTTTCTGACTTGTTTTGAACTTGTGCAGGTGGACTCTTGAAGCAGCCGGTCAGTTGGAACCAAGAAGGAGTGCCTTGGAGGATGATTTTGAGGAGGAAGAAGAAAAAGACGAGGAGGATCATGTGCTGGGTTTGGACACTCTTGCACTTGATAAGGTTGCTATTTGTGGGTGCTTTGTCACATCCTTGTAGATCTTCATAGCATAGCTACATTATTCAATGAATGTTTTTGATGGATGCTAACTATATAAAATTTTCTGTAGGATCATCGACGTGGTAGGAGCTCTCCAAGGGACAGAGATAGAGATGCTAGAAAACGAGATAGTTATAGGCAGTACAGGTAATAATTAGGAAGTGTTATGCAATGCGTGAGTTACCATCTTCATTTTCTTGTTTAGGCTAGGCAAATGAATTTGCCTTTAATGCATGTGTGGAAATATATGGTATAGGTTTGTTAAAAAAATATTTTTTCTATGCACCAATGAGGCTTAATACTTTCTTCAACATTTTGTGTGCCCAAAGATGGTAGTGGCTTAGTCAACATGGAGGTGGACACTTGTTATATGTAGGGGACCTCTTTTCTTTTGGCTTCATCTTTTGATTGAGGATTTGGATTCTTTGCTTTGCTTGATCCATTTTTCTTTAGGATCGATTTTGACTTCACGTGTCCACTTGAATTTTTGGATTCAATAGCTTTTAACATTTGGTTTTGATGGTAAATGGATTGGTGAGTAGGGATTGTGGATCGTTGGTATTGATGGAACATGGATGGATGAGTAGGGATTGTGGGTTGTTGGTATTGATGGAACATAAATGGATGAATAGGGATTGTGGGTTGTTGGTATTGATGGAACATGGATGGATGACACTTGCTTAAGGCAATATGGAGGTGGACACTTGTTATATGTAGGGGACCTCTTTTCTTTTGGCTTCATCTTTTGATGGAGGATTTGGATTCTTTGCTTTGCTTGATCCATTTTTCTTTAGGATCCATTTTGACTTCACATGTCCACTTGAATTTTGGATTCAATAGCTTCTAACATTTGGTTTTGATGGTAAATGGATTGGTGAGTAGGGATTGTGGGTTGTTGGTATTGATGGAACATGGATGGATGACACGTGCTTAAGGCAATATACTCTAAGGATTGATCTTCATAGGGGTCATACTTTCCATAAGATTTGTTATCGTCATACGGGTCATATTCTTATTGATCCACAAGACTAACATCATCATCCTCATTACAAAGTCATTGTACTTGGCTTGATTTGGGAAGAGAATATGATCTAAAGGGTTCATGGTGTTTTCAATTCCCTTATTATGATCTTCGGCCTTGCTTTGATTATGAGTTTTGGCTTGGCTTTTGTGGTATATGAGTCCATTGTTTTTGTTAGGTTCTTTCGTAAGATTGATTATTGTCAGACGAGTTGTATTCTGGTTGATCCATAAGATTTGTTATCATCATACGGGTCATATTCTTATTGATCCACAAGACTAACATCATCATCTTCATTACAGAGTCATTGTACTTGGCTTGATTTGGGAAGAGGATATGATCTAAAGGGTTCATGGTGTTTTCTATTCCCTTATTCCCTTATTATGATCTTCGGCCTTGCTTTGATTATGAGTTTTGGCTTGGCTTTTGTGGTATATGAGTCCATTGTTTTGGTTAGGTCCTTCTGTAAGATTGATTATTGTCGGATGAGTTGTATTCTGGTTGATCCATAAGACTAACGTCATCATCATCATCATCATCATCATCATCTTAGTCATTGTACTTAGCTTAAATTAGGAAGAGGATTTGATCTAAAGGGTTCATGGCGTTTGCTATTCCCTTGATTATGATCTTTGGCCTTGCTTTGATTAAGAGTTTTGGCTTGGCTTGTGTGCGATACGAGTCCATTGTTTTGGTTAGGTTCTTGGATTTCCAAGCTTTTGGATGATGGTTGAATATTAAACCCTAGCAAGAGGTAATGACTTTGTTTCTAGTTTTTGGTTTTTGTTTTTTTTGAATTTTGTGGTTTTCTGATTTTTTTGGTTTTGAAAGCCCATACTAAGAAAAAGGCAGAAGATTAAAAAATCTTACACTCTAAAAGGATAGGGTCCCCATTTGAAGCCAAATGGGGAGGTTCTAATCTAACAATAATAAACACAAAGAACACACCAACAGTCCTAAAATTAATTAGGTGGGAGTGACTTTTAGTGTGGACCTACAATTGGTATTATGTACTTATAAATGGATAACTAGGGATCACTGCCCTATAGAAAAGTGTAGGATCCCTTGCCAAAGCTTTCTAAAAGCTTTACGTTGGTTAATTGTATCTAATCATGTCGAAGTGTGTTGTAGCTTTAGGGTAGGTTTCGCATCTCTTGCACCACATTAAATGACAACCGAATATAGGCTATATAGGCTTTCTAGGAGAATCTTCTATATGTCACAAGGACACTTGTGGCCTAATCCATGAACTTTTCATTGATTTGAGGACTTTCAAATTTATGGATTGGGTGCAAATTGGAGTGAACAAATACAAGGGCATTTACCCTTTTCATTGACAACTTGTGCTTTTTTAGTGTATGTGCTCAAATATATTACAATTGCATTCGCAATTGGAAGGGTTGCATGGTTGTCTCAACTTTCAGAAGACAAACTTCAAAGATTTGACATAGTTCCAAAATTTTCGCACCATGCATGTGCAACAAAAATATTAAAACATCTAAGAGTTACAAATACTTTAAATTGAATATCTATTAACAAAAGTGAAGAAGACATAAATCAATGTTTAAAAATCTCAATCTCGAACATGATCTTTGCCCTAAACTGCAGACTTGGGTTCATAGCCTCTATGACTGTGTAGAGTCCTCCTATAACCTGCTTGACAGCTTTGAAGCTCTTGAGAAATTTGAAATCTGGGCTAAGAAAGTATACACAAGCACAAAGTGGTTCCTAATATGCTAGTTTTGATTGGCCCAATGGGAGCTTTGCCAACTTTTAGGGGCATCTGAACAAACTTTGAAGAACAAATTCTGCTTTGAAGGGTTCCAAAAATACCAAAAGAAAAGAAAAGAAAAGAAAAAGTAACATAAAAATATTCAAACATTCAATTTTAGAAAATTAAGAGTTCTGTTGAGAATTGCCATTTGAATTGGCCAAACTTTTCCTCAGATCGTTACTACCTCCTTGAGTATCAGTTGGCTCCAGTGGAATCTGTTGGCACTTAATTTCTTTGCCCATTTTATTAAGTTATTTGGTCATAGTCACCAGTGTTACACAGTTGGGATTTGTTTTTGTTCTTTGTAACAGCTGATGCTGTCCGAGTGGTGGTGAAAAATATGGGTGTAACAGAAGCTGCTTCCCAGATGGGATAGAAATGCAGACCAACGGCTGCAGAGGTAGGAATAATAGCACCGGAAATAATATTGTTTCCATAAAGAAGAGAACTGGAAACAGGTTCACGAATACCATCAATATCTACTGGAGGAGCTGCAATGAAAGCGATAATGAACACAGAGGTTGCAGTCAATAGGGTAGTAGTTTTACAATGAATATTGGGTGCAACCCAAGGTAGGATGGCAAATTGAGTTCCAATGCATTTTTACCTGCTTGTTTGATGATGGCATATGATCCATATTGTGAAGGTTTGGGTTTGTGTTTGGATCCTTGAGCTGCCTATTTTTTTAGATGCAACCATAAATTATATTTAGTTGCCCACCTAAAAAACTGATTAGGGATATGGTGCTGATAATGATGTTGCCTATACTTTTGGCTGGCCCTCACAGATTTCTTGAACATGTTGATGAATTTCTCAAATGTGTTTGACAATCTTGGTTGCCTTATTCAGTTCCCTATCTGCATGGGGTGATGCCTCTCAAACATGTCTAACAGTGCTACATCAATGGAAGCCAATGTTTGAAACCAAGACGTACCTGAAATGGGCTGTCCTATGGAGGTGTGAATGGCTTGAGTCTTGACTATAGTTTAGACATATGGGATTCTTGTTAGATAGTTTGTCATTGATGTCACTCAAAGCATTTCATGTTGAATTACAAAACACACAACTTACAGCCTTGCCTAATATATCTTTAATCATTCTGTGAAATGGATTGATCACATACAGTGATTTCTGAAGCTTTTCTTAATTTGCAAATATCGTATTGATGCAAGTACCTGCATTTTTCAGAACAATGTATAACGGAACAAATATTAAGAAAACTGACAATGCACAGTTTATTCTTACCCTCGTTCTGTTGTGTTTGGATGATTGGTTTGTATCAAAACATGGAGACAAATGCACCTCTGGGGTATATATATAGTTTAAAATTAATTTGTTTCCAGAGATCAGAAATGTTCTACTATGCATATTGTTTGTCTTATATAAAGACACATATCTGAAGGTTATCGGTTCATTTTCAGTTGAAAATTGTATTGGGAAACTGATGCAATTATCTTTATTATTGGTGCTTATAAGTTGGGGTGGTTATTAGTTACAGGTGGTTGAAAGCGAGTCTTGAAACTACTTCACAACTGTACACCCGATAGAGATCTCTATTTAAAAAGGGTGAAGAACATTTGAAAGGTAATCTTTTGAGAGGTGTTGAAACACGTGAAAATCCAGAGATATTAATCTGCGATTCTAAACAATGATCACTGCATTATATCATTGTTGAAGTGTCAAGAATGTTCATAGTTTTAGTGGCAATATTATTGGAAGTAACAGCAAAAAATCATTTTTGTATATAAAGGCTATAAAAGTCCGATGATAGTGGTGGATGTGTGACGTTTCAAATGAAACACGTGTCTTCGGTGAATTCTTTATACCAGTCTGAATAAAAGGCAGAAAGTCATACACGAGCCTGTGATATAGAAACTTTATTGAAGTTGTTGCAGAGAAAAGACAAAGGATGCTGTGAATATGCAGTCACAGAGGTGCTGTAAGTTAACAATTAATTTCAGAAGGTTAAAACAAGTTTGATATGTGTTTATTGGATTGAGTCAAATCAGTTGTATGCATTGACGTGCTTGTTAGCAGTGATTCATAATATTATATACTGTTGATATAAACAGGACCTTATTTGTAGACTGTATCCTCTCTATAAAAGTATTAATAAATTCTGTCTGAGATTGTGAACAGAACTTCTATGTTGCTGATGAGAATTTTATCAGAAGATTGTTAGTGTTATGTTGTATAAATCGGACCGAAACATTTGAAGAAAGAAATCATTCAGTTTGTAGCATTCTTACTTTTACATCTTCATAGTTGTGAAGTTTACAGTTGCAGATTGCAAATCAGTAAAAAATTGTTTTGTAAGATCCTTTGGTTGGTGCCTAAGGACACTGAGTTGGTTCTCAGATTAATCAGTTTGTATTTGTAAGAGTTAGTGCTCTCAAACAAGACAGTTCGTGTGGGTTGGTGCCCTCAAATTTTGTAAATGTTAATATTTTATGAGGCTGGATTAGGACAGTAGATCCTAGCAGCTCTTCTCACCATGGTTTTTTCCACTCCTGCTTTTCCACTTATCTTTTTGTGCATTGGCTTCATTGTGTGGTGCAGTTCCTTCAAATTTCAGTTTTAAATTGCATTCTTTTCAGAGTTCAGTTTAAAGTGTTTAATAAGTTCATCAAAAGGCTAAATTGGTTAAGGATCTAAAATTTTGTCTACTACTGATTCAGCCCTCCCCGCCCCCCTTCCTTCCCCTCTCAGTAGTAGAATTGTGTTCTACAAGTCTTTCGTTCTATATGTGTGAATGCTATGAATTGTACATGCGAGGGAAATGCATAATCATTCTATTCATCACCTATATTTTTAACTGTCTGATGGAGTGCAATGGACTTTGTCAATCTTGTGTCCATCATAGACCATAATGTTAATCAAAGATATTGAGGAATATGTTGTCCCTATTTGACTCAATGGTTTGTGGCAGGCCAAAATGGATGTGCTTATTGAGTTCTCATAGATGGCAGTTTTGATGACCTGCAAAAAAACACTATCATGGGCATGCTTGGTCATGAACAGATTTGACATGCAATCCGTTGAGATGGACTGCTAGGGCTATTCGAGGATTAGCAGAGGTGTGTACAAACTCTATTTCAGATTGATTGGATTTGCAACCCTGCCAGACTTGGTTTACATGGTGTCATCAAGATGAAGCTTGGACAAATAGCTTGGAAATAGAAATTCATTGTTGGAGTACTGTTTTGGAGGTGACATTTGCTGGGGTACAAGTCCTTGACTGCAGTTTAAAATTCAAAGCTGGGATTGCTTCAGAATGCTTAGCTTGTGAACTTGTTTTGATGCTGTGAAAGGGAGCTCTGCCATCATTTTGGGGCATTATATCTGGACAAGTAAAGGGACAAGCTTGTCTCCAAAAGGCCCCAAGGATGCAAAATAACGGATTTGGAAATTACAGGAAGTTTGTGTTTTGAAAAAAAATCAGAATTCTGTTCAGAACTGCCTGAATTACCTTTCCTGGATCAATAAACCATAGAGCAAACATAAGTCACGCTTTGTTTTTCAAAGAAGCAACAATGGCGTCTTAGTTTAGGTTGTGTTCTACTTTACTGACAGCATGCAGATTATACTGGCTAGAAAGTTGCAAAAGACAACTAAAAATGTATTTGGCAAATGAAACACATGATATATTTATGCCACATATACATACCCATATGTTGAACAACATATCCATACTTTCAAAGATCCTTTCCGTGGGATCTGTCCTGATTTTGAAATTTCAATACTTTGTTCTTGCAAACTTTAGATGCTCCCCCAAACTAATTCAGATATTTTGTGACTCTTTCCATAGTTGTTCAATATTTATGCATATTGCAAGATGTCTACGTAATAATGAAAGCATGGTAAAAACTATTATGGGTACATGTCTAGAGTCACAATGTTTTAGACTGGGTTTTTTTTCCATAATCTTATCAGTTTAATTCTAAATTGTTTTTACCATGTTAATGTAAATTTTAGGTACTTTCCCAATCTAATCCAAATTATCTGCGACTCTTTCCATAGCTGTTTATACATGACGCAAGCTGTCTACTACAGAATAATAAAAGCCTGCTAGAAAGCAAAAACTAATACTAGTGCACTTTTGAAATGACTATGATTTGGACTAGTGCTTTATCCATAAATTCTAATCTTATTGGAAAGGAAGCTTGAGTACTTGGTGTTCAGGGTCAGCATGTTAAAGACTGAACAGAGCAAACTTGGTTAACTTGCTTTGCTTTTAAGGGTGGACTTTTACCATACAGGACTTGCTGGCTTCCTACATAAGTTATAGGATGACCCTCTAAGGTTTCTCTACACTGGAAGTGTGCGCAGTCAAAAGTGTGATGAATCACACAAAGTTTTTTAGCTCCTGTTATCTATTGTGGATTTTTGAAAGAACAGTGAAATTGAAATGCTACTGCTTCTTCAATTGTATTCATTTAAATTTTGTCTAGGCAAATATAAAGTTCAAATTTTTGACTGGTTGTAGAATGCCATGTCCATTGAATAGAATGAAAAATGCAAAAAATTCAGTAAGTTTAATGTTTACTTAATTTGGTAAGAGTCAATCCAATCCACTCATCATACATAAGAGTCATGATCTCTGATTCCATTGCTTGAGCATATTGCCTGCGACACGAGAAAAAGAATGGAATATGAAAAATGATTATGATTATGATGGATGTATAGAGGTTTACATGCATGCTAAAATTGATCCATATTGTTTAGTTTCTTTTTTGTTTTATACAGGTTATGCTTTGATTTGACTTTTCAAATGTCTTCTAAGTCTTTCGTCGCTCTTGCTGTTGGAATTCGTAGAACTGACCTTGATGACACTGTGTGGAAATCATAGTTTTGATAAGTAGTGCAAAAGAGGTCTTTTTCCAATCCCACATGGGATGGTCCAGATACTAAACTCAGAGATTCTGGAATAACCTGTAGGGAGCATGATCAAATCCTTGTGATGAGCCTTGAAAAACAAATCTGAATATTCACATCAAGGATGAACTCCCAAGAAAACTAATCTCCTTGTGAGAGGCTTAGCTGTCTCTATGTCTACTTAATTCTGTACCAGTATTCCACACTTTTAATAGTTTCTTGATGGTTCTATGTGACATAAATGATAGATTTTAGTGAAGATTCAAGCCACTTACATATATTCACATTATACACATTATCTGTTTTCTTTCTGTATACTAGCTTGTTTATTAAGGATCCATGCCTTGGTTGATGTTGGTTTTTGCTTGATGTTTGTTATCACAAGGATTTTCTGTAATTGCACTTGCTAGGAATTTACATATTAACATTTTTTCACAGTAATTATATTATTAATGTGAGTTGACTTGTGTTCCAAAATGTATGCAGAGATCGCAATCATGATAGGGATTATGATTACGATCGAGGCAGAGGAAGGGAAAGAGATAGGGACAGAGATAGGGATCGAGACTACTATCGGGATCGTGATCGTGGGCGGGATGACAGGGATTCCCTTAGGGACAGAGACAGGGATTATCACAGAAGAGACCGTGAAAAGGAAAGAGAAAGACATTACTGGGATAGAGAAAGGCGGCATAGTCGATCACGTAGTCGTAGCAGAAGCAGGGATCGCAGAGACCGAGATCATGATATGGTTGACTACAAAAAACGACATCATAGCCCTAGTCCTCTAAATCACAGGCGTGCTGATAAAGATGCATTGGATGGAGAGCATCGCAATGGCCGAGATGAACCAAAGAGGAAAAAGGAAAAGAAAGAAAAGAAAGAGCCTGCCGCTGATGGAACAGATCATCCTGACCCAGAAATTGCTGAAGCCAATCGCTTACGTGCAGCATTGGGATTGAAACCTTTAAAGTAGCAAGTTTTCTTTGAAGTGGTAGCCTAGAACTTCATTTCTATCTCTGGTATTTGGAGCCATTCTATGGATGAGACCTACAGAAATTGTATGAAATTTTTCCATTGTCAGTTACTTCTTTGAACAAGAATGACGTGCATGTAGCCTTGTTAGGCAGGATCCTATGTAACTTCTACCGTACAGATAACTTGAATTGATGTGAGCATGTTGTCTTTTGCAATAGTTTGCTGTCATGGATGTTGAAATATAATTTTTAAAGTTTAAAAAGAACTTAACTTGGCTTTATTCTAAGCCTATAAAGCCTCTAAAATGAATCTTTTATGTTTGTGCAAATGCATCCTATAAATCAAACACAATTGAAATTTTTATTCTTATGTGATAAGAGGTGTGTTATGTATGTATTTTGAATCCTCCATGCCGCTAACTATTTCTACTTCAATATTGTGTATGGCTAACACAATTGAAATTTTTGTTCTTATGTGATAAGAGGTGTGTTATGTATGTATTTTGAATCCTCCATGCCACTAACTATTTCTACTTCAATATTGTGTATGGCTTACCTCTAAGTAGAACACGTTCAAGTGAAATTAAAAATTAAGTTGTCTAGTTTGACAATTAGTTGTGTCACTCCATTGTGGTGATGACTTCAGTGGTAAGGTCTGCAATGCTTGAAATCGAAGGGCATACAGTAGTTGGCAGAAAATTTATTAATCCCTTTTAAATACAACAATGTAAAATATCAGGATGACAAATTGTGGTACAAATATTATGAAACATGTACATAGCTTTTTGTATGTATAGATCAGGATATTTTTGTCTATGGATACATTTAAATTACTTGTGTCTTTTGTTTTTAGCGAGTAGCAAATTGATGTAGCAGGAGCATTCCGGGCTAAATGGCGATCGGTAACACCCAAAAAAACTTTCAGTCTGTTTGCTTCGAATTTTTGGTTTTCAGTTTTTGTTGGCTTCTCAGCTTTTCATATATGCACAAAATGGATTCGTCAAATAGGCTTAAGATATTTTCAAGCAAATCAAATTGGCAGGCATAAAGCCAAATTCCGTGGCTTTTGCCAGCATTCTCACGGTGTGTTGGAGATCACAGCTTATGCGAGGGCAATAGAAACTTTCAAACAAACACAAGTATAGCCACCATTCAAGATTTCTTTTATCATGCGTTGAAACAATGAACGGAATGAAGATGCATCAAGGAAGAAAAGGTTTTTGGAAATAAATGACCCAGAGAAGAAGTGAACTCAAGAGAATATATATAGACATAAAATGGAAAGAATGAGAAAGGCATCGATGACAAATGTGAATTGATCTGCAGAAGGTGACATCGGAGAACCAAATCGGCCTAATCAGCTGAATGCGAAAGGAATCAATTCTTTGTAATGTGGAAAGTCGACTTGTCTTCTTATTTGACTCTGCAGACTTGACATCAAAATTGTTGTTGCCACAGATTCCATATGGCATATGATGAAGACAAAAGCTGATGGGAAGTTAGAAATTTGGAAAGAAGCCCCTCAAATGGAAGAATCATTTGCAGATGATGTATAACGGTTTTGCAAAGAGGGAAGATAGAAAGGGCCGTGTAAGGTGAAAAGACCAAGAAGCTGCGTACTACCAGATGCATGAGGTGGTTTGAAAAATCTCAAACAAGTGCATTGGACTGGTCTTTTGGCTAAAACAATGTTTCCCAAACCCAAACCGATTCAGCTTTCCTTCAACAAAAATTGAGCATTGACCTGAGAAGTGGAAGAGACAACGAAGGAGGAAGGAGATATATATTGGCCCAAGACAGCATTGTTGGTCAGGTCGGCCAGTAGAGAAGAGTTGAGGGGGCCGAGTAAGTGTGGGAGAGTATCGGCCTGAAGGAGAGGTGTATCGGCCCAAACTGTAAGAAAAGATTGCTATGTATGGTGAGAACAGGTGAAAGTAAAATTGGTTGAGAGAGTGATATGAAAGGGTGAATATTTGAGGAAGAACGCATGAGAGAAGAAGTGATTAATTGTTCAATGAGTAAGAGAATAGCAGAGCAGAAACTAAGGCGATAGGAGTGTGTTGTGAGGTATTCATACATCACCCCATCGCAAATGGGGATCCCCACTTTTTCGCTTTCTAGGTTAGTTGTCTTAGCTTAGTTGGTTGTTGTCGAGTCTTTGCTATTAACCTTTTGTTCGTAGTTTCTCAGGAGCTGGCCAAGTCTCTCTTTGAAATGAAATGAGGTTTAACATTCCCATTGCCCAGCCAAGGCATAATCCCTTCCACTTCTCCCGATCCTGTCAGTGGGTGCCCAAACCCAATCACTCCCATTTCCATTTCCTTCCATTTCGACCTCCCCTAACACTCTTCACTTCCATTTACCATACCTTCTAACTCCCCTGCCTTCCTATCCTCTATCCTCCATCCACCTTTCATACCCCATTTCCATTTCCTTCCATTTCCACCTCCCCTAACACTCTTCACTTCCATTTACCATACCTTCTAACTCACCTGCCTTCCTATCCTCTATCCTCCATCCACCTTTCATACCCCATGCCTTAACCTCCTTCACATCTCTACATAACCTACCACTTCCATGTTCCTTACCTTACATCCCATCTTCTAACCTATACCTTTACCTACGTAACCCTCTACCCATCCTAGTATAATCATACTCTACCCTTCATCTCACACCCCCTTACCCTTCTACCTCCCTTTACCTACACCTTACTTCCCTTAGCCCATGGTTGAAAAACTCTGCGATTTTTTAGCAGACTCGCGAGCCATATTTGGCCGCGAGTCACTCGCTGCAAAACTCGCGGACGATTTTTGCCTTAACTCGCAGCGAGTATAATAGCAAAAAGTTGCTAAAAATTGTAGGGTTTTGGGTGAAAAATCGGCAGTAAAAACAAAACAAAAACGTTAACTTGCAAAACCTAAATTGCATTACTCATTTTGGACCCTTTCCCAGTCACGATGGAGGTGATTTTACAATTGCATTTCTAAATCCTAAAATTTATATGCCTTTTTTAGCGATTTACGTTGCGACGGGAGACATTTTTTTTGATGCAAAAATACTGCAAAGATACCAGGTGGAAAATGACTCGACGGAAGGCCATGTCTATATAGTACATTTGTATTCACAAAAAAATGTTTCATGAATAAAATGATGAATTTGAATCGCAAATTAGAAAAGAGCTCAAAGGTAGACTCACAATGTATTTTAATTTTTATAATTAGGATGAATTTGTTTAAACGATTGGTAGGATAAATTTATAAAATATAATTTTTTATGATTAAAAGTTTGCAATATATTACTATTACAACTATGTGGAATTTGTTTCACGATTATGATTTATTAATTTATATATTAACAATTATATAATATGATTACAAATTAAAAATATAATAAAATTTAAAAATTACAAATTAAAAAGTTGTATATTTATATATTATAACATTTTTAAAATGTAAATATACTTATTTTTAATTAATTTATAACATATATATTAAATTTTGAATATATATATATATATATATATATATATATATATATATATATATATATATATGATTCTATATGTTTTCAAATGTTCGATAAAGTTGCCGAGTTATTGCCAAGTTTTTCCGTGATTTTTTTTTTAAATTTGAACTTGCCGAGTCATTGCCGAGTCCGAATTTTTCAACTATGCCTTAGCCTACCCTTTCCCTTACCTACCACTTTACCCCTACCCCTATCCTATCCCATCCCACCTTCCTTCCCCTAACCTAAACCCCATTCCATTATAACCTACACCCCTCTACCCTTTCATTACCCCCTTATACCTCCCATCACATTTTACTCCCTAACCTAACCCTCCTCCCATCCCAGCATACTCATCCATTACCCTTCCATCCTACATTCAACTTACCCCTAAACTCACCTATCCTAAACCCATCCAAACCTCCCTCCCTACTTATTTATCCTCATTTATCTTTATTCCCCAACACCCCCATTATCCTAACCCATAACTCACTCTTTCCCACCTTTCCCTAAGCTTACCTCTACCTCACACCCATTAACCTACCCCTTCTTCCTACCCACACCTTTCCACTTTATCACCTACCCCCATCCTAGCCTACCCATATCCTATCCCTATCGTAACCTACCACCCTACCCCTTTACCCTTTCATTACCCCCTTTTACCTCCTACTCCACTTTATTCCCCAACATATCCTAACTCCAACCCCTTCTACCTCGCACATCCTAAATCTACCTTATACCTCCCACGTATCCCCTATCTTCCATCATTTATATCCCTTATGTCCCCCTTTCCTCACATCCCATTCCCTCCTCTTTCTCCACGTAGCAGCTACCCTTAACATTTCCTACCACTCCCCCCTCATATTTCTCTCCATCATTCCTCTTATCATCCTTTTGGGCCCCACACACTCAAAACTGGAGAATCAAACAAGATTTTTAAGGACATTCCTTGCTGGACCCATCGAGCTTTAGCCTGGGGATTTTAAGTGTTTTTAATTACCATGCCACATATTGCTTGGGCCCCACAAAACCAGAAATGGAAATTAAAAAAGTTTTCACATACCTTTTCCACATCATTGCTTGGGCCCACCAAAACTTAATTTTGGAAAGAGGAAAAAGTTTTTAAAGCCTATTTAATAAGAAAAGAGCCACCTTATCATTTTATTTGGCTCGTAATATTCCCAACACATGCCACGACGAAACACAATGTAAGTTGTGGCACCTAGGAAATAAACAAGCTGGCCTTTGAAGGGAAAGATGTGTCACATGAATAAAACCATTTGGGGGATTTAAATTCAAAATCAGATCATAAGGAGAGCATAAGTAAATGACAAGGCAACCATTTGGGGGATTTAAATTCAAAATCAGATCACAAGGAGAGCATAAGTAAATGACAAGGCAAAGATACAAATTCATATTTGAATTGAGGTAATTAGATTTTAAGGAGAATTCAAGAGGTGCAGATTTAAGTGAATAATCTGAGAGACATGGATTTCAATCTACATCGGATTCTGGAAACTAGTATATGCAGTCCTGATGTGAATTCAAGCAGAGATTAATGCAATCTAGTGAAGAAGATCAAACTTAAGCCAAATCAGAGAAGAAGGGAAGTAATTCAAATCCAGGTGTTTGCCTCCCTAATTTTGTGCAGGTCCAGATCTGATATGTCATTGATAGGTCTAATAATGCAATTGCAGATTTGAATTATTATGTGCAGAGCCTATTGATGCTATTTCCAGATATTTAAGAATTTCATGAAGTGAATCCCGTGAATTATCTCAAATTTCCTTAACCGCGTGTTTGTTCACAATTTTGATCTAAGTGTTTTCTTGGTATTTCAGGTTTGATGGAAAGATGAGCATTCAAGGAAGCATAGAAGACCAGTCACATGGAGAAGTCAAGAACATCAAATTCACAATAAGCAACTCATATTTCAAGACAACATCAAGCTGGAAGATAGCTATCCAAAGATGACTTCTGTTGCCACTCCGAAAAACCTGAATCTACTTCCATTGCTCTTCAAAAGCCCGAATTACTCCCTTTGCAAGAGATCATCCGATCCTTCAAAGCACCGATCTGGTCTAAAAAAAGCATACTTCTTTTGATCCCTTGGTGACTGATATGTACACAGAAGGCTGTTTGAAGGTTAATGGTTAATAATGTTTTGATAATCTTGTAGCAACGAAAAGAGCTTAGGTGAAAGGAACAAGACTCTTGAAGATTTCTTTAACTTGATGCAAATACAACCTTTTCTTTGATAATGAAAGATTGGCATGAAGATCGACTGAGTTAAAGAAGATTGGTAAACAATGAGCTGGAAATGGTGATCTTGAGAGCTACTTCCTTTGCTCCAAGTTAAAAAGTTAAAGTGAAAGTGTGAATTTCGCTCCTGGAGTGAATTTTCTTAGAACACCTTCTTGCTCCTTACTTGGATCCAAACTCACGCTTTCAGGGCTTGATTGAAAGAAAGTTGAGTTATGTGCGTCTTTAGAAGTGAATTCAAACCAAGTTGAATGATTAAGTATGGAGAATTTGAACAATATTGTCAATTTCGCTCTTGACCCTTCCAAAGGTATAGGAGCGAATTTTTCTTAGAGCCCTCCATTGCTTCTAAGTTGGACCAAAATCCTTGCTCCTATGGCGTGATTGAAGAGGAAATGATGTATGCATGCCTTGAAAGTGAATTGAAACAAGTTTGAATAGCAAAACACGAGGAATCTGAGTCGAGAAGCAAAATTTGCTCCTGACCCTTCCAAAGGTACAGGAGTGAAAATCCTTGGAAGGTCCTAATTTCTTACTCAAGCAATTGAACGAATCTTATTAGGGAACAAATCGACTTGATCATGATGGAAGAAGGACTCAAAATCTAAGTTCAAGGTGAAGTATTGAGGAATGGTGAAGGAATTGAATCAAAAGAAGAATTTCGCTCCTGACCCTTCCAAAGGTACAAGAGCAAAATCCCTTGAAGAAGAGTGTTTTGTTAATCAAAAAATCAAGACAAGCCTTCTTGAAGGTAATTTAAGCCTTTGATGCATCATAAGCCTTCTAATGATAATGAAAATTGAGTATGTGAATGAGAAAACTAAGATCAACCCTTAGTTCCCTCAGGTACCTTCCAAAGGTACAGGGGCAAAATGCATTGAGGATGAGTAATGTGCTAATGATGGTGTGTTGTAATTCTTCTTCATGGTGGTTTCAAGTGTTCAAGCATCCTAAACTTCATGTAGATCGTGAGAACTAAGCTTGCCTTCATCAAATATTGATGAAAATTTGACTTACATCCTAGCTTGCTCATGTCCCTCTCTAAGGGTCCAGAGCAAAATTCTCACCAAGTTACGTACCTTGCCAAGGATCCAAAGCAAAATTTATCATTTGAAGCTATCCCTGCCAAGGACAGAGAGCGAACAACATTATAGGTCCTGTCCCTATCAAGGACATAGAGCGGAAATTTCATTTAGGTCCTGTCCTTCCAAATGACAGAGGATGAATTTTTGATACAGGACTTGTCCTTCCAAAGGACAAAGATCAAATGGCATTATAGGTCCTGTCCTTGGGAAGGACGTAGAGCGAAATTACCACCTCAAGCGAATTGTGTGTACCTTGCAAGAGACACAAAGCGAAATCTCACAAAGCAAGTATTTTGGCACTCAAAGTAATTTAAAATTCGAATTGATTGAAAGGAAAGTGAGCTTTACCAAGTTGGCCAACATCAATAGGAGTAATTTAAATTTTTTTATTTACCCCAGATCAAGTTGGCCTTGCATCCCAAAGACACTTCTTTACCCTAGGCCACACATATAAAGGAATTCATTAGATCATTCTAACATCAAAACAAAACATCAATTTTTTCATTCGTAAATTTTGTAAGTAGCTCCAACAGTCAGCGAATTTCAAGTTCAAGACAACGAAGTATATTGGAGAAGAATTCAATCATTAGTAAGATGAATTTACCAAAGAAGCAATAATATCATTCTCACAAGGGAAAAATTAGACATTAAAGGAGTGGACCTGATGATCAAGGAAGACAAATTAAGCATTGAAGATGTGGATCTGATGTGTAGGGGGAGCGAATTCATCAAGAAGACAACAAATTTGCTTCAATCAAGGAGTGACCCCTTCTATAGATGCTCTTGTTAAACCTACAAATTACATCAAACTAGGAGGTTATAATACAAGGGATATCATTTGATTCTTGGTTATTTGTTTTGCAGGAGATGAAGAAACAAATGGAGGAAGATTGGAGTAAAGACCTCAAGGACAAGTTTCGACACCAAGGACAAGATATAAGGAAGACCTCTTCAAGAAGCTCCATGAGCATCAAGAACACCTCAAGTGCATGAAGAAGACTTAGAGTACTAAGCACCTACAAGCAGTAGAGCGGAATATCTTCAAGGTTCTCATTCTATCACATTGACACGGGAAAATCATAAGATGGCAAAAGAGAGATCTTATAACCATTCTCAGATAAGATAGACAAGAAAGGATTGGAGGTTGACGACGATGAATACTTCCTATCACCACTACTTTGAGCAGGCTTGTAATGTCGAGTATAAAATCTTCCAAACCTACAAGTGCAAGTTGAGGTGGAATCATAGTCATCGTCCCAGTCACCACTCACCAATCAGTGAAGGTCTACATCAGCATGTCTAGATACAATGTATTTGTTTCCTCTATGATGACACAAACTCCGATGTACCTACCCCTGACATCTATTGGTCCACATTCATGGAATGCAATTTTCTCATTGGCTAAGGAGAGTTTCTTGTAACAAACCCTAATTAGGGTTTTCATTGTAAAATCTTGGCCATTGATCTCAAATTGATCTGAGCCATTGAATTGTATTGAGAGCATTATAAAAGGCTCAAGCTCTTCATTTGTAAGGGTTAATAGTTAATAGTTGGAGAATAGCTAATAGTTAGGGAAAAATAGAATAGCAATTAGAATAGAAGTAGATTAGGAGAGGGAAGAATCGTTGGTATGACTTGTAAATGAGATACTCTTTTCATTGAAGTTATGGTGAAATTGTTATTTCAACAAGCCTCATGGTTCTACTTCTCAATTTATTTTCATGTTGATTAGATTGAATGGAAGAAGTTGTTGAATGTATTTATGTGGAATCCGCCTAGTCCACACCACTAGTCTCTTATTGATTGTGAGCGTGCTTTGTGTGGTCAATTGGATTGATATGAGCTTAACTTTGAATCGTTCTACACTCATTGCTTATGCATTAACTTGAATGGTAATTGATGTTTGATGGTATTGATTCGAATATCTTTGAAATATCCTTAGAAGATTGCACCGAGCTTATGTCAAATTGTTCAAGTTGATGGTGAGACCTCGCTCAGTAGGATTCCATCTAGTCATTCACTCATCTTCCTGCATTCTTAGGATTAGAATAGACTCTCTCAAACCCTACCTCTTTTGCCCTTTTTTTAAATCTTCCGATTGAGTAGATGGGACCTAAGTTCCAGCAAATCAAGCATTCAAACATTCGAATGTAAGTCTCCTTGTGATTCTAGCATAATCACATCAAACCAATTAAGCTTATCCACACGTAGTGACCCTACATTCATGAACCTTGGAGTCGTCTCGAATGATCCTTAAGCAAATCTTCAACATCCGAAAGATTTTGTTCAAGAGAGGATAAAATACTTTGGTATTTTTTTCTGAGTTTACATGTGCGTAAAAAACACATCAACGAAGTGTGATAAGGGGCGGTGCAAAAGGGAAGAATTGAACCTGGGCACGAGTTAAAAAACAAAACACACAGAAGAATTGAAGATACAGAGAGGAGTGAACTACAGAAGCTTTGTCATTGAGAGTGTAGATAAAAAAATGTATAGAGCCGATAGGTTGCTGAGAGGAATAATGTGCAAAAGGCCATTGAAAGGCAATACATATAAATAATATGTTTGCAAAATTAGATGAAGGTATCCAATTGGAGTGAATGTATTTTATGAACTGTAAATTTGTGTTGATTTAAAAGCAGTCTCTGTATTTCTTATTTTTGTTTATGTTAAGTTTGGAAACTGAAGGTTGGAAGTTTAGCGACTTGCATCACAAATGAAAACTTTACAGCAATGCTATTTTGCCTGGAACAATAATGAATGTGTTTTATTTTTTGCCATTCGAAAAATGTAATCCTTTGTTGTGTCTCCCTTTTAGACCACTTGGTTGTCTGCATAGTGGCAGGATGCTGCATCTTCAATTTCTTTCTACATTGTCTTGTTACTACATGTTTATTTCATTTATTTCCCACCAATCACCCCTCCAGTTTGATCTTAATTTTTGCTTCTTTGATTTCTTCCATGGTATCTTCAAATTGCTCATTAATTGAACCCTTACCAATTGGCTTCTTTGCTTTCTTTATGGACCAAGGAATTAGCTCTATAATATACTGACAAGGACCCTATGTTGGTGCAATATTCATGGTCTTACAGTTATCTTGGTTATGGTTTAGTTGGGGTTTGCGTACGAAAAGGTTAAAGGTGCACACACAATGTAACTTGGTTAGAATTAAAATTCAGTTTAGATATGGCCACCATTAGTATAAAAAATAAATTAAGAGTCAATGACAAAACATTTTCTAAAAGATTTTGTAACTTCAAACCGGTGTAACAGAACGACCACCAGCAATAAAAGAGAAAAATAAATAAACAGATAAAGAGAGGCACCTTCCTTTTCCATCCTTCCAATCCTCTACAACGGAGGTGTGGTGTAAAATATAGTTTCGGGTGACTTGGAGTTATCATTTCTATACAAATGTTGTCATATGTAACGACAGGATTGTTGTTTTTTCTTCAGACTGCTTAGTGTAAAAGAGATATGGAGGTACTTTATATTTTGATGGGCACGCTTGAGACATCCTGATTTTCCGCGTGGCTTCATTTTTGTTGATCATAGATTGAACGTTTCAGATTTTAAAAAAAAATAGAACATGCAGTTTGTATTTAATTAAATTTAAAAAATTAGTGGTATTAAACACATGCAATCAAAGTTCCAAAGTAAGTGTATGTTTATGTATGAAGTAGGTAACGTACGTATAGTTTGTGAAAGTTTATTAGTCACTGTTTATAAGACGAGATTATTGTTTTCATTCGATCAACTTGTCTAGAAAATGGTGTCACCAATTTTTTTTTAATGTTTCAAATTTCTTGAATTGATTTTCTGTTGGTAATGTTATAATCTTGTATCAGAAAATTAAGGATACTTTCATTTGCGATCAAGATGTTTTGGATATTGTCCCACCACTTAACATTAAAGTTTGGGGTTGTGTTTCTGATGTCCAAATTTGAGATTTTTTGAACAAGTTTATTTTGAGGGGAAATTTAATGTTGATAGGTATGTTTGAAAGTTTTTGACAGAAAAAACTACGATGTTTGGGAAAACAAAAGAAAATCATAATGGTAGCAAATGATGTGTGGGAGCTAGTGGTCAAATGTTTTACTAATGTAGTAAACCCAATGTAGTGAACCCAACAATGTATGCAACTCTAAAAAATGCCCAAAAGACCACTTTGAGGGAAACCAAAATGGAAGGTGCAAAAGCCCTAGAGGCAGTCTTGACAAAAGGTAATGTTTTCCATAATAACTATAATGTAATATTTTCCATAATAGCTATAACTAATTATACAAAGGAGGCTTGGGAACTCCTTCAAACCAATTACAACGGAATTGACAAACCAATTACAAGGGAATTGATATAGCAAAATGGATAAGCTCTAGATGCTCTATTTCAAAATTTCACTTGAGTTTCCACCTTGATAAATCGATTGAAAACAAATGGGGAAACCATGGAAGAGTAGAGGATTGCAGAGAAAATCCTTAGGTGTCTACCAAAAATAACTGATTCAATAATTATTGCAATAGAAGAGGTCAAGGACATCTCAACTATGACAATGGATAAGCTGATGGGTTGCCTATAAACCCATGAGTAGCACCTAAATCAGTTTGCACCTTCTTCCAAAGAGAAAACAATTAAATCTTAGGCCAATTGAAGAGGTAAGAGGAGAGCTAGAAATAGCTCTAGATGGAACTCTAGAGGCAGATGTAGAAGCAACTTAGGAAGAGGCATTTCTAGAGTAGACAAGACCAAATAGATGAATAATCAAGAGGGAAAAAGCAACTCACACTCCACCTCTAGAACCGAGAAAAATAGTAGTACATCAAGTCAAAGTTATGATAAAAGTAGCACACACTATTATTATTGCCACCAATATGGTCATTATGCGAGTGAACACAATAAAAAGTAGTGTGACTAGTTAAAACGAAGTGCAAATTTGGCTGATACAAAATGTAGCATAAGTTGATTAGTCAAAGACCTTCACCACGTGCAACATTGGTGAACAAGGCATCATTGAAGTGTTGATGTATGTAGAAACCACATGAATGGTATAAAAAAATATTTTAATTCATTTGATAGAAATGTTAAATCTAAGATAAAAATGAGGAATGACAAAACAATTTTAGTTGTGGCCAAAGGATTTGTTGGATTTTGCCAAGATCAAGAGCTCAATGAAATGTACAAAATAGAGACACAATATAGGACAAGAATAAACTGTATTCTCATCAATAGAAATGATCAACAATAATGATTCAATAGTTCAATACAATGTAGATGAGCCTGCTTATATAGGCAAGGCTAGGGATATGTGAGCACACAAACATGACATGTGGCTCAATAAGAAACAAGGGTAGGTAGGAAATAGGTGTGGGTAGGTAGGAGAAATAATATAATATTCCACATGAGGTGGATCACCCACCGAAGGTGGAATTATCACTCCACAATAAGTGGATATGATAGTGTAATAACAAGATCAACACCATAAAAGGTGGAATTTCTCCTACACACACTATCCCAATGTGGCACAAACACCCAAGTGTCTCATATCCAAACTACTATGAAATGCATTATCCTAAGTAAACTTAAGTAAGTGTAATAATATCCATGATGAATAATTATTTACACCAACAGGATTTGTCATGATTTGTACCAAGCATGGTGATAAAAAGGAGATTGAAAATGTTTATTTTTGTCCAAGGAAAAAATATAACCTCTTGAGTGATGCATAGTTGATCATCCAAAGAGGTTATAAAGTGCTGATAAAAAAAGTTGAGCATATTATCTTTGATAGGAATTGTATCAAGAATGTAATAGTTGCAGTCCCAATGACAAAGAATAGAATCCTTCCTCTAAGAATACAAACTATTTTTTTAGCCTAGTTTGTGGTTTCTCCCATTAGGCACAACAAATATATAACAACGATACAATTGCAAGGAATCTTCAAGATGGTCATTAAAAACCTCTACAAGCTTTGACATATAAGGTATGCACATTTATGTTATTCTAGATTGAGCCTTTTGTCAAAGAAGGATTTGATTAGGAATTTACCATAGTAAATCACAGTGTCAGATGTAAAACCTAAATTTTAGACAAGTAGTATAGGCAAACCTTTCAATTGGGAAATTATAGAAGGGCAAGCAAACCATTAAAACTACATAAAAATTTATGGGGCCCTATTTAGACATTGAGAATGAGAAAACGTCAATATTTATCTTTCCTTGTTTACTATAGTCATAAGATGTGGGCCTACGTCTTGAAGTACAAGTCTGAAGATTTTGAGAGGTTCAAGATATTTAAGGCCCATGTTGAGAAGGAAAGTAGACACTTCATCAAGGTCCTCAAGTTGGATAGAGGTGGATAGAATACCTCCAAAGAAATTATGAATTTTTGCAAGAATCAAGGCATTAAGAAAGAGTTGACAAAAAATACACTATGAAACAAAATGGAATAAATGAGAGGAAGAATGGTACCATAATGGATATGGTAAGAAGTATCTTAATATCTAAGTGACTTCCACTTGAATATTGCGGTGAAACTATTGCAATAATAATTTATTTGATAAATAGAAGTACCACAAAGTTTGTACATGATAAGATTGCAAAAGTGGCATGAGCAAAATACAAATAGAGTAGAGCAAGTGTATGGAATATGCATTTTAATCAAAATAAAATAGATAAAAGTTGGATGACAAAGGCAATAGGTGCATCTTTGAGGGCTGTAGCAAAGAGTCTAACAAATATAGACTATATAACCTCGTCACTAAGAAAATTGTAATCAATAGTGATGTTGAGTTTATTGAAAATGAGTTATAGGATGACATAGTGGATACCTCTTTGGGTATTATAGTTAGGGTTCCCATAAATGATGATGAAGGAAATGAAGTGAAGCAAGGGGTTTCTACAATAGTTATGGAGCCTAATAGTTATCTTTAGAGATCACCTTCAAAAATTACACAATCCTCCAAATAGCTTCGAAGACATGAATAGATTGTAGTTCTAGAGGCCAATTAGCTTTGTAGTCTTTTTTCAAAATCATGCAAAAAAAAGAGCCAGAGTTAAATTCCCACTCTTCCCTCCCTAATTTGAAGAAAGAAAAATATTTTGGAAGATTTATCAAAATGAAAGCTGTGAAGACGAATTAGATGAAATTTCAAAAATATTATTTTTTCATGGCGATTCAATTTATTTTAAGGAAGTTATCCAAGAAAAGAAATGATGTGAGGCCATGGATGAGGAAATAGATGCAATAGAGAAATAGACTATGAGAGCTAACGAGTTTCTCTCCGAGTAAGAAATTGATTGTTTTAAGGAATACATAAAACACCCTAAAAAAATTATTATGATAAGATATATGCTCTAGTTTCAAGGATGAAATTGTACAAGAAGTCTTAGCAATAAAATCCCAATACAAGGGGAAGGTACATCAACGTGAATTTTTCCTTCTTAAATGCAGTCTTGGAAGATGAAGTGTATGTTGAATAGCCACCTTGTTATGAAGTTCAATGATAAAAAAAAAAGTAAATAGGACAAATAAATCTATATATGAGTTGGAGTAAATACCCCATTTATGACTTACATTAGAATTGACTCATATTTGTTGAGTAATGTCTTTAGCAAAAGTGATGGTGAGACCACTCTTTACACGAAGACAAGTAATGGTAATATTTTCATTGCTTTTTTATTAGTATAAGTGGAGGAAGGCCCCCAAACCCATTACAAATTAGAATAAAAAATGGATATGTGCAGGATCATGGTGTGCCAAACCAGGCCCTTAAGTGGCAATGAAATTTCAGAAAATCAGAGTTATGCAACTTGACATGAAAATTTGAATAAGTTGTGAACACTATTTTTAAAATATGTAAGAAGAGAATATGTAGAAAATTGAATTTAGTTTCTAAACTACTAGTTGTTTTTTGGAAAAAAAAAATCCTATTTGATGAAAATTTCAAATTTCAATGTAGTGGTACTAAAATTTCAGGAAAAAAAAAGAAGTAGACGTATGTTTGACCACCCTAATCACAATCATAATATATTTTTATAATACTTATAATATAAGTATTAGACTCATGTCTGGATGTGACACATATTTTTTTTATAAAGTAAATAATTATTTATGAATTTTTTACTATAGCTTTTCAGAAATTCAGATACTCCTATGTCTGACCACCTTAACTTGGTCAAAACCTTATGAATTTTTTAAAATTTTTTTCCCCTATATTAGACGAAGCATAGGATGTGATGCATGTTTCAGATTCAAAAAATATTATACCGTTTGAAAGTTATGAGTGTTTTTCAACCAGTCTATCAATCAGGGCTATTGTCAGAATTCAATTAGAAAATAAATAATAATTATTTATTAAAGTCGAAATAAGACAAGCCTTATATTGTTGGAAAGCTGGGAACGTCCTTAAAAAACCCTTTTCATTTTATCAATTTTGGCTACAAAAAAAGTCGTCAGCCACCAGTGTAAAGTCTGGAAAATCAAGGAATATTGAAAAACACGTTTTTTCAGTTGACTTTCTAGGCTTGTCACTTCCAAGCCAAATACCAAAGCATTCCCGAGCCGAAATTTGAAATTTAAAAATTTTACAACACAAATCGGATATCCGATTTTAATAAGTAAATTCTCTAACTAAATTTGCACATAATTAATATATTAATATATAATAATTTAATATATTAATTTATAATTAAATTAGTATATGATATTAGGGAGAGGGAGAGAGGGAGAGAGAGAGAGAGAGAGAGAGAGAGAGAGAGAGAGAGAGAGAGAGAGAGAGAGAGAGAGAGAGGGAAGGGAGAGAGAGAGATTAAGACACCAAATTGTGTCATTATGGGTCATATGGTGTCCTGTGACCCATTAGGACACAAATATGATCCATAATGACCAAATATGGTGTCTTAAGGGGTCATATGGTGTCCTAAGGGGCCGTAGGACACCATATGACCCCTATGGACACCATAGGATCCTTTATGACACCATATGGTGTCGTTAGGGGTCATATGGTATCCTAAGGGGTCATAGAACATAATATGACCCCTTAGGATACCATAGGACCCATAATGACCCAATATGGTGTCATAACGGGTCATATGGTGTCCTAAGGGGTCATAAGGGTTCATGGGACACCATATGACCCCTAAGGACAACATACGACCCCTTATGACACCATATAGTGTTGTTAGGGGTCATATGGTGTCCATAGGGGTCATATTGTGTCCTAAGGGGTCATATGATGTCTTAAAGGGGTCATATGACATAATATGATCCATAGGGACACAATATAACCCATAACAATCCAATATGGTGTCTTAAGGGGTCATATGGTGTCCTGAGGGGTCGTATGACACCATATGACCCCTATGGACACCATAGGACACCTTATGACACCATATGGTGTCGTTAGGGGTCATATGGTGTCCACAGGGGTCTTAGGACATAATATGACCCCTTAGGACACCATAGGACCCATAACGACCCAATATGGTGTCATAACGGGTTGTATGGTGTCTTAAGGGGTCATAAGGGTTCATGGGACACCATTTGACCCCTAAGGACAACATACAACCCCTTATGACACCATATGGTGTCGTTAGGGCTTATATGGTGTCCATAGGGGACCCCTTAAGATACCAAATTGTGTCGTTATGGGTCATATGGTGTCCTAAGGGGTTGTAGGACACAATATGACCCCTTAGGACACCATATGACCCAAAGCGACCCAATATGGTGTCATAAGGGGTCATATTGTGTCCTAAGGGGTCATATGATGTCTTAAAGGAGTCATATGACACAATATGACCCATTAGGACACAATATGACCCATAATGACCAAATATGATGTCTTAAGGGGTCATATGGTGTCCTAAGGGGTCGCAGGACACCATATGATTGCTATGGACCATAGGACATCTTATGACTCTATATGGTGTCGTTAGGGGTCATATGGTGTCCTAAGGAGTCGTAGGACATAATATGAACCCTTAGGACACCATAGGACCCAAAGCGACCCAATATGGTGTCATAACGGGTCGTATGGTGTCCTAAGGGGTCATAAGGGTTCATGGGACACTATATGACCCCGAAGGACAACATACAACCCCTTATGACACATATGGTGTCGTTAGGGGTCATATGGTGTCCATAGGGGTCATATGGTGTCCTAGGACACCATATGACCCCTTAAGACATCAAATTGTGTCGTTATGGGTCATATGATGTCCTAAGGGGTTGTAGGACACAATATGACCCCTTAGGACACCATAGGACCCAAAGTGACCCAATATGGTGTCATAATGGGTCGTATGGTGTCCTAAGGGGTCATAAGGGTTCACGGGACACCATATGACCCCTAAGGACAACATACAACCCCTTATGACACCATATGGTGTCGTTAGGGGTCATATGGTGTCCATAGGGGTCATATGGTGTCCTAGGACACCATATGACCCCTTAAGACACCAAATTGGGTTGTTATGGGTCATATGGTGTCCTAAAGGGTCGTAGGACACAATATGACCCAAAGAGACCCAATATGGTGTCATAAGGGGTCATATTGTGTCCTAAGGGGTCATATGATGTCTTAAAGGGGTCATATGACACAATATGACCCATTAGGACACAATATGACCCATAATGACCAAATATGGTGTCTTAAGGGGTCATATGGTGTCCTAAGGGGTCGTAGGACACCATATGACCGCTATGGACACCATATGACCCCTTATTACAACATATGGTGTCATTAGGGGTCATATGGTATCCTAAGGGATCATAGGAGATAATATGTAGTGGGTTGTATGGTGTCCTAAGGGGTCATAAGGGTTCATGGGACACCTTATGACCCCTAAGGACAACATACGACCCCTTATGACACCATATGGTATCATTAGGGGTCATATGGTGTCCATAGGGGTCATATTGTGTCCTAAGGGGTCATATGATGTCTTAAAGGGGTCATATGACACAATATGACCCATTAGGACACAATATGACCCATAACGACCAAATATGGTGTCTTAAGGGGTCATATGGTGTCCTAAGGGGTTGTAGGACACCATATGACCCCTTAAGACACCAAATTGTGTCGTTATGGGTCATATGGTGTCCTAAGGGGTCGTATGACACAATATGACCCCTTAGGACACCATATGATCCCTAATCTCTCTCTCTCTCTCTCTATCTCTCCCTCTCCCCTAATCTCTCTCTCTCTCTCTTGTTGGCATATGTGTAGAGAATGATGACATAATTATATTGTATGTTGTCATTGATGTCAATATGCTGAAGTATGAACCGGTATGGAGTAGTAAGCAAACTAGCAGGAGAACTGGTATGATGATGTGAACCGGTATCTTCTCAAAGTGAAGCGGTATGTCTATTCAAGGTGAACTGGTATGTTGGAAGGTGAACCGATATGTTGGAATAAGAACCGGTAAATGGAAGTTTTGTATTGGGGTTTCATGACTACCGGTTGGTAGTCTCAGCTTCAGGGTTTCCGGTTGATGGATTCCAAGCCTGTGTGATTCAACCGACGACATCGTGTGATGAGTTAGCATTGTAATAAAGAACAAATTATGTTGCCACATCAGCCTTGTGCGTGTTAAGGATCTTGCATGAAGGAGATTGATCCTATCTACCTCAGGAATGTGCGAAGTCTTTGTAAACAGTGGAGAACGCGTGATGGGTTATCAGACTCCAAGAAGTAGTGAAGAACAAACGTTGGAGAACATCTTGAGATCTGTTCAAGACTGTTGTAATCAATGCAATATGTTCAATGGTTAGGATTAAACCGACGGAATTGCTTAACCTAAAATGTTTAGGGTTTAGGGTTTATGCTACTGACCTATTTGTTTCCTATAAGGTCAATGTTGTTTTTCATGTTGAGGTTGTTGGAAAATGTTGTGTGTGTATCTAAGTGCAGAGATACGTGATTCTTGCCAGACCAAATAAAAGAATAGATACCTGCAGAGTGTGATTGCAGAAGGAAGGAACTAAAGTGGATTTGCATTGGCATTGAGTGTTGTTACTAGATCATTGTAATACCTGTTGACCTCTAACCACTTCAACGGTTGGGAAATCCCTTAACAGGGTAGCTTTAATAGACTTGTTGTAAATCCTTTAATAGGGTGACTCAAAATCATTGAGTTCTTAAAATCCTCTAACAAGGTAACCTTTAACAGGGTTTAACCCTTAATCGGGTATTTTAGCCATCCCTTAACCAGGTGATCCCTAGTAGGATCGGTTCCTAACAGAACCTATTGTAAATTCTTTAACCAAACTAGGCTCCTAACAGAGCGGACTTCAAAAGGGTTCAAAGAATAGCTTGTGGGTATTCATCCCCATAATGGTTTTTCCCAGTTGGGTTTCCACGTGAAAAAATATATGTGTTATGTGTGATGCTTTTCATGTGATGCTTTGTTATTTTCTGTCAAGCCATAAAGCATGTTGAACCAGTAAGTCTTTACATTTCTGTTGATGTATTACTAGAGTATGCATATGGGTGAAGTGGAAATAAAATGTTAGATTGTGTGGAAAGCTAAGAGTTACCGGTTTATGTCTTTCACATTCTTACTGTGTTTAACCGACAGTAATCTGGTTTAGACCAGTGTTATTGCTTGCCAGTCAAGTGTAGTGTTTTCAGTCAAACCGGTTCAAGGAAAAGTGTTTTTGTCTGTACTGATTCACCCCCCCCTCTTAGTACCGGTTTGGTACTAAATGTTCATCATTGATTCATCAATTGGTATCAGAGCATCTTCCAGGTCCTCTGTGTTGTAATCTTAACCGCTTGAGGTAAAGATCCTACTCTAATGATGAAGAGGGAAGGTCCAAAGTTCAACAGAGACAACTTTAAAATATGGAAGGACAGAATGAAGATATACATCAGAAGCATGGGTGCTCAACACTGGAGCTATGTTGAGAATGCTTATGTTATCCCTACTGGTACTCTCACCAATGATCAAAAGAGAGAGATTCAAGAGAATGGGCAAGTCATGGAAGCCCTAATCAATAGTTTATCTGACATTGAGTTTATTGATGTTCAGGATAAAGAGAATCCCAAAGAAGTATGAAATGCTCTTGAGAATATCTATGGCGGTGATGAGCATGTGAAACAAGCTAAGGAAGAAAGCGTTAGGGGAAATTTTGAAGACATGCAGATGGTTGAAGGAGAGACCATTCAATAATATGAAATAAGAATCAAAACTGTCGTTGGAGATATCAAGAGTGCAGGAAGTAAAATGGAAGATTCCACTGTTGTTAGCAAAGTTTTGAGATCCTTATTACCGGTCTACGTGATAAGGGTTACTGCTATTCAGGAGTTGAGGTTTGTAGACAAGACAAAGGTATCCCTGGACTCCATCATTGCAAAGTTAACAACTTATGAGCTAAATAATTATGATGACAGTATTTAGAAGACTGAATCAACCTTCAGAGCATCTGCTGCACCATCTAGAAAAGGCAAAGAAGCGAGTACCAGTGGTGAACCAAGGCAAAGTAGAGAAATGGATGATGAGGAGATCCTGATGGAATTTGAAGCTCTTCTTTCCAAGAGACTTCCCAAGGGAACCGGTAAATACAGAGGTAAGCTTCCTTTGAAATGCTTTTCTTGCAATAGGATAGGACACATTGCTGTAAACTGTCCTAATGGTGATAACAAGGACAAACGAGAGAGGTTCAAGAAGTTTAAAGGAGGAAACCAGAGAAACTGTTTTGTAGCAGTTGATGAAGGTGTCACTGATGAGGAATCAGAAGATGAAGAAAGTGAAGATATTGTGTTTGTAGTAGTCAAGGAAGATGTGTCAGACAAGAAGGCTCTTGTCTCCCGCTTTGATAATTCCAATGAGTGGATTATTGACAGTGGCTGTTCTCACCATATGACTGGTGACCGGAGTAAGTTTCTATCTCTGGAAGAGTATGATGGTGATGTGGTCCGTTTTGGTAATGATGCACCATGCATGGTAAAAGGCAGAGGGTCTATCTCTCTGAATGGAAAAAGCAGTGCTGATAATGTGTATTGGGTAGAAGGTCTCAGACACAACCTTTTGAGTGTTGCTCAACTAAATGATAATGGACTCACTCTGGAATTCAAAAATGGATTGTGCAAAATCAAAGGAAAGAATGGTGAACTGATGGCTACCGGTATGTAGACCAAAGGTAACTTATTTTAGCTAAATGCTAATGTCAGTACATGTCTAATGGCTAAGTTTGAGGATAGTTGGATATGGCATAGGAGACTCTGCCATGTAAAATTTGATAATATTGTGAAGGCTAGTAAGATCAAGGCAGTTTGAGGATTGCCTATGCTGAGAAAACCGGAAAATCCTTTGTGCAGAGAGTGTCAACTGGGGAAAATGTCTTCCTCAACCTTCAAAGGTAAATCTTTCACTGCATACAATTTACTTGATCTTGTGCATACTGATTTGTGTGGTCCTATGAAAAATAAGAGTGTGTAGGGAGATAGGTATTTTATGATTCTTACTGATGATTTGTCAAGAATGATGTGGGTCACATTCTTGAAGGACAAGTCTGAAGCCTTTGGAAAGTTCAAAGCCCTCAGAGCACTAGTTGAAAAAGAAAGCGGTAAGAGGATTAAGTGTCTAAGAACTGATCAAGGAGGAGAATTCACTTCCGGTGAATTCAACAAGTACTGTGAAGAGAACAACATCAAGAGGCAACTGTTTGCCCCACAGAATCCACAACAGAATGGGCTAGCAGAGAGAAACAACCAGACTGTAGTTGAAGCAGCCAGAACAATGTTGATTCAAGGAAAAGTTGCTCACACCTTTTGGAGAGAAGCGGTGAGCACTGTAGTATACACAATGAACCGGGTACTCATCAAAAAGGGTAAGGATAAAACACCTTATGAGAATTGGATAGGTAAGACACCAATGGTAAGCTACTTTAGAGTGTTTGGTAGCAAATGTTATATCAAGAGGAGTGAACATCAGAGCAAGTTTGATGCTAAATGTGATGAGGGAATATTCCTAGGGTATTCCACAAAGAGAAAAGCTCTCAAATTTTTCAACAATAGGAATCAGAGAATTGTTGAAAGTATCAATGTTAGAGTTGATGAAACCCCTGAGAAATCTGAGGAAATCGACAGTGAGCAAGTAGGAGATGGACCGACAGTAACCTTCTGGGAACCGGTTGCAAAACAACCTAGCACCAGTAACAGTGCTCCTACACCAGTAGATGCTAATGCTGATGAAGATGAGGATGAAGAAGAAAAGCAAGAGGAAACAACTAAGATCATTCCTAGGTATGTAAAGATGAATCATGATCCAAAGCAGATCATAGGAGACAAGGATGCAGGAATTCTTACAAGAAGAAAGGTCAGAGAAAACTCTTACATGATCTCTGAATTTGAGCCTAAAACATTCAAAGAGGCACATAAAGATGAAGACTGGATCAAGGCAATGGAAGAGGAACTTGACCAGATAGAAAAGAATGGTACATGGTCTTTGGTACCGAGACGTGAGCATAAAAATGTCATAGGCACCATATGGGTTTTCAGAAATAAGCTGAATGAAGATGGCACTGTGGTAAGAAACAAAGCCAGACTGGTGTGCAAAGGATATGCTAAAGAAGAAGGAGAAGACTGTGGAGAAACCTTTTCTCCTATAGCCAGATTGAAAAGGAGTTCGTATGCTTCTTGCATATGCAGCATTCAAGGGATTCAAAGTATATCAAATGGATGTAAAATCTGCGTTCTTGAATGAAATACTAGAAGAGGAGGTGTATATAGAGCAACCAGATGGGTTTGCCCTATCAGAAGATAGTGACATGGTGTGTAGGAGATAAAGCCTTGTATGGACTAAAGCAAGCACCTAGAGCATGGTATGAACGCTTGCACTCCCATCTTGTGAAGATTGGATTTGAGAGAACAAGTGAAGATAGCAATATCTATCTGAAGTCAGAAGGAGATCAGATTCTAATCTGTGAGGTATTTGTTGATGACATAATTTTTTGAGGAGATGACAAGATGAGTCATAATTTTGCAGATGAGATGAAAAAGGAGTTTGAGATGTCACTTATAGGGGAGATTAAGTTCTTCATTGGACTACATATTCAACAAATGAAAAATGGAATCTTTATCACTCAATCCAAGTATGTCAAAGAGGTGTTGAAGACCTTTGGCATGGAAGACAACAAACTGGTTGGTACACCGATGGTGACCGGTTGTAAATTATCAAAAGAGGATGACTCAAGGTTGGTAAATGAGAAGGAATATCGATCAATGATTGGTAAATTGCACTATGTAGTACATAGTAGACCAGACATTGCACATGCAGTGGGCATTATTACACGGTTCCAAAAAATCCCAAGTGAATCCCACTTGGTAGTAGTCAAGTGGATTCTGAGATATCTGAAGGGAACTATTGACTATGGATTATGGTATCCATACAGTAATGATTTCAACCTGAAAGTGTTTACAAATGCTGACTGGGCTGGTAATGTGGACGACCGAAAGAGAAATACCAGTGGTGCATTCTTTCTTGGTGGTAGACTAGTCTCATGGATGAGTAAGAAGCAAAGCTGTATCTCTCAGTCTACAATAGAAGTGGAGTATGTTGTAGTATTTATGAACTACACCCAGACAATCTGGATGAAGCATGTATTAAATGGCTTCAAAGTTCCTGTATCTGAACTGGTAAGTATATTTTGTGACAACACAAGTGCGATTAACATCTCCAAGAATCCGGTATTACATGCTAGAACCAAGCACTTCGAGCTCAAGTATCATTTCTTGAGGGAAAAGGTTCAGAACAAAGAAGTTGTACTGGAACATGTTTCCAGTAAGGAGCAGTTAGCAGACATATTCACCAAGCCTCTACCGAAGGCTACCTTTACTTATTTGAGAGGTGAATTAGGGGTGCTGCCCCTTCAAGAGGTGAACTAAAGGTGTGTGCTCCACATTAGTTAGGACTTACATTGATATATCTTTTTTAGGATTGGTGTGTTGAAGGATGCTACTCCTTAGGGGGAGCAGCATAGTGGGACATAGATGTATATGCCTCCACTTTGGCATTGTTGTCAAAGGGGGAGAAGATGTGAAGTGGAGAAGATATCTCCAGTGTTGGGGGAGAAGATGTGAAGTAGAGAGATATCTTTGTATATTGCCATCAATGGAAAAGGGGGAGATTGTTGGCATGTGTGTAGAGCATGATGCCATGATGATATTGTATGTTGTTATTGATGTCAATATGTTGAAGTATGAACCGATACAGAGTAGTAAGAAAACTGGCAGGAGAACCGATATCTGCTCAAAGTGAAGCGATATGTCTATTCAAGGTGAACCGGTATGTTGGAAGGTGAACCGGTATGTTGGAAGGTGAACCGGTATGTTGGGATAAGAACCGGTAAATGGAAGTTTTGTATTGGGGTTTCATGACTACCGGTTGGTAGTCTCAGCTTCAGGGTTTCCGGTTGATGGATTCCAAACCTGTGTGATTCAACCGACGACATTGTGTGATGAGTTAGCATTGTAATGAAGAACAAATTGTGTTGCCATGCTAGCCTTGTGCGCGTGAAGGATCTTGCATGAAGGAGATTGATCCTATCTACCTTGGGAATGTGCAAAGTCTTTGTAAATGGTGGAGAATGCGTGATGGGTTATCAACCTCCAAGAAGCGGTGAAGAATGAACGTTGGAGAACGTCTTGAGATCTATTCAAGACTGTTGTAATCAATGCAATATGTTCAATGGTTAGGATTGAACCGACTGAATTGATTAACCTAAAATGTTTAGGGTTTAGGGTTTATGGTACCGACCTATCTGTTTCCTATAAGGTCGATGTTGTTTTTCATGTTGAGGTTGTTGGCAAATGTTGTGTGTGTATCTAAGTGCAGAGATACATGATTCTTGCTAGACCAAATAAAAGAATAGATACCTACATAGTGTTATTGCAGAAGGAAGGAACTAAAGCGGATCTGCATTGGCATTGAGTGTTGTTACTAGATCATTGTAATACCTGTTGACCTCTAACCACTTCAATAGTTGGAAAATCCCTTAACAGGGTAGCTTTAATCGACTTGTTGTAAATCCTTTAACAGGGTGACTCAAAATCCTCTAACAAGGTAACCTTTAACAGGGTTTAACCCTTAACCGGGTATTTTAGCCATCCCTTAACCAGGTGATCCCTAGCAGGATCGGTTCCTAACAGAACCTATTGTCAAGTCTTTAACCGGACTAGGCTCCTAACAGAGCGGACTTCAAAAGGGTTCAAAGAACAATTTGTGGGTATTCATCCCCACCGTGGTTTTTCCCAGTTGGGTTTCCACGTGAAAAAATATGTGTGTTATGTGTGATGCTTTTCATGTGATGCTTTGTTATTTTCTATCAAGCGGTAAAGCATGTTGAACCAACAAGTCTTTACATTTATGTTGATGTATTACTAGAGTATGCATATGGGTGAAGTAGAAATAAGATGTTAGATTGTGTGGAAAGATAAGAGTTACCCAGTTATGTCTTTCACATTCTTACTGTGTTTAACCAGCAGTAATCTAGTTTAAACCAGTGTTATTGCTTGCCAGTCAAGTGCAGTGTTTTCAGTCAAACTGGTTCAAGGAAAAGTGTTTTTGTCTGTACTGATTCACCCCCCTCTCAGTGCCGGTTTGGTACTAACTATTCATCATCGATTCATCAGCTCTCTGTCTCTGTCTCCGTCTGTCTCTGTCTCTGTCTCTGTCTGTCTATCTGTCTCTTTGTATATATATATATATTTATCTGTATCTCTCTGGCTCTCTCTGGCTCTCTCTAGCTCTCTCTGTCTATCTCTATCTCTATCTCTGTCTCTGTTTGTTTGTTTGTTTGTTTGTTTGTTTGTTTCTCTGTCTATCTGTCTGTCTGTCTCTGTCTGTCTATCTGTGTGTGTGTGTGTGTGTGTGTATATCTGTATCTCTCTGTCTCTCTCTGGCTCTCTCTGGCTCTGTCTCTATCTCTGTCTCTCTGTCTCTGTCTCTGTCTCTTTGTGTGTGTGTGTGTCTCTCTGTCTCTCTCTCTGTTTGTCTGTTTGTTTGTTTGTTTGTTTGTTTGTCTGTCTGTCTGTCTCTCTAAAATATGACTAATAAAACCAGATATTGGATTTAATCAGATATCCAATTTCTGCCATTGCCATTAATGTGGCAATAGTAAAAAAAAAGGCGACAACGGGAAAATTTTTTGGGACCACAAATTTATACATTAAAATCGGATATTCGATTTTTGTAAATAAAAAAGAGCCTTGTGGGCCATTTTGTGGATTTCAACGGCTCACAGTATGCATATTCTATTTTCTGTCAACAATCATGTGTTTTCAGATAGGTTGAGACAAATTTGTGCTTTTGGGAGATTCTTAAAGTCAAATCTTACATTGTCAATCATTTAGGAGCATCTGTGTGGAGGTAAATGAGGAGTGGTAGTCATCGGAAGTCTAAACGCAAAAGAAAACTTTCAAATGACCAAATTGAAGTGTATAGAGAAAGAGATAGAGAATGCCATAGGAGGAGAAGACAAGGTATGTTAAATATTGCTAATGTTACTTCAAGTGAAGAGGAAATTGAATTTGAAAATGTGTCACAAGTTATTGAAAATGAAAATGTAGATTTTGAAAGTGAAAATTTTGAAAATGTTGAAAATGTTGAAAGTGATAATGAAAATGCTCAACATGTGGAAAAATTTGACATTGAAGGTGGAATTGCTCAACCAAGTGAACCATATGTAACACCTAATTAATTTAGAAATGAAGACCCTCTCATGGATGAAAGACAAATTTCAAATCCAAGACCTTCAAGAACCCCAAAATGACCTTATTTGAAATCTATGAGAACATTATTATGAATATTGAAGGCAAGAGGTCAACAAGAACCATTTGGTTGTGGGCTACACAAGTTTTCGACCAAAATTTTAGCAATATGAAATTGATCAAGCAATGCCAACTCTTTGTTCAATTGCTAAAGATGATAAAGATGAGACCATTGCTAAACAAATTGAAGATTCGTATGAACAAGAAGATGGAGAGAAATTCTATTATTGCAAAAAATCTATTTGACGCTTTCAATTCTATTGGAAAGAATACCAAAGAAAGAGATAAGAGAGCTACTCAAAGAGTGATTACAACCTCCTTAGTAAGCCATCAATTGAGGAAGGCTCATCAAATGAGACAAACTTGTGTTGATTTTAACATAAACCGTAAAACTTTGGATAGAGAACTTGCACAAAGACAAAGACTTGACAATCCACTTCAACAAGATACATGGACTTTTGGTGGGAGGCTTCCACGTGTTGATATAAAGTTGACTGACAATGTGAAGGAGGATATTCAACAATTTCGGCACTCTAATTCTAGAGTGTCACCTAATGTAAAGGATGTTTTGAAATTAAGAATCAACAACCGAGACCGCACACCGCATCCCAAACATTTCTTGGAATCAAGCCAAACAATGTTGTACAAAAAAAATTGTGAAGTACATCCAACTTTGCAAATATCACAAAGGGCCTTTGAATCTTTGAAATCATTTTATTGTGTTCCTCTTAAGATTCATAATACTTGTTGTTGCAAGTACCATGTGGAGTTTTCAATGTACCATAAACTTTTATGTCATATTCGTTCTACGATGCATACTAATGAGATGTTGCAAGAGTGTGGTGCAATGCTATTTCCGAGATCATCAAGAGACTTGCAAGATCTATTTTTATGCCCTAGAGATGATGGCTGCTATTTCTATAGAAATGATTGTTTGAATGAGAAGTGCCCAGAATGTGGTGGGTTGTCAAAGTTTGTTTCATGTTTTCATGAGGGCAGTGAACACGAGTTTGGAAAGAATTATGTTGAGAAAAAAAGATATGAGACAGTGAAATATACTTTGAAGAGTGGAGGTGAAGGTTCTAGATGCGAATTAGTCTCAAGAGAAGTGAGTATTGCTGATTTTATTTTGGATTTTAAGGAAAATCTTTTCTACAAGTATGCAAGGAACACCCATAGGTCTTAGTGGTTGGATCAATAGTTCAGGATGTGTAAGAATTCTTTCCTGATTGGCACTATTGTATCAGTGGTTGATTTTGCAGAGAACTATACATTGCAACCACATAATGAGGTACAGTCTCAGTACTGCAATTCAGTCTAGATTGCTATTTTTGTTCACATTACATATAGACATGCTCCTGATAGTACAAAAGATGACAGGAAGATAATTAGGGAGTATCATTTTTATATGAGTGATGATAGATCACACTCCTCAGAGTATGTGCAACATTCTTTCAAGAATTTTTTTGAGTTCTTGCATGAGAAAGATATTGCAATTGACTGACATATAATATGGTCAGATAACTGTACGGGTCAATTCAAGAATGCCCATATGTTTTATTGGTTGAGTAGAATGCATGTAGAGAGGCGTATACCTCATATTTGGTGTTTTTTTGAGGCAGGGCATGGGAAGGGAGAGCATGATGGAGCAGGTGCATGTTTGAAGAGATCTCCAGCTAAGGAGCAATTGAGGATTTCATGTGCAAATTTCTCTGATGCACGTTCTATTGTTGATTGGTGTAGTTCAACATTGTCACATGGAGGTACTCTTGATTCAACAGTGAGCAGATTCTTTTGGTTGCTTGAGGAGGGAACAGTGGGAGATAGATTGGATTGTCAAACAATTAAAGATTCTTCAAAGATGCATTCAATTCTCAGCTCAAATGCAAGTACATGGACCATTTGGACATGAGTGTTGGCTTGTTTTTGTCAGAGTTATGTTCGGTGTGATTGGGATCAGTGCGAGTCAAGTGAGTGGTTGATACATGGGTTCCCCACTATCTAACTCCTTTATCTCAAACAATATCCTTGTCAAATGATGACATGGAAAGTTCACTTGAGTATGACTGTCTATCAGATCTTGTACAACCAAGACATGTTTTTGCAGTTGTTGCACCGCAAAGGAATGAAGAGAGATCATAATATTGGTTGACATGATGTGTACAGGGAAAAAAAAAGCTAACACAACCAGTGACAGATGATGATGGGATCACATATCCTACAGGTTCAGTTTTTGTTGTGGGAACTTGGTTGTGAACATACATGATTAGAAAGAATGACATACGTAAATTTGAAGACTATGAGAGACAAAAAACCATTATAATGTATTCACACATTATTATAACTACAAATGTCAAGTCGTTGAAGCATCAAGAAAAACCGAAGACCAAAGAGTTATGGACAATGACTACTGCTGATCATGAAGCAACACTGGATACTCTTAAGCAAAGAGATGACCCTTCAGGCACACTTGACTAGTAGGTCTTTAATGGTGCCTTATTTTTTTTATCATGCATTTTATTTCAAACAAGGATCATTAAACCTTAATGTTCAAGTTTGTTACGTGTATATTAAGGATGTGTTGAAAATATAGGTCTATTGATGAACTTTTTTTTTGGCAACACGATTTTTGCATGCACATAGCAGGTACACTCGATATAATCGGAAGGGACGTATTTTTGCAACACGACTTATTATCATGCATTTGATGAGCTTTACAATTTTTCTTATTAGAGAACACTTTTTGACAATTTTTGATGATATAATTATCGCAAAACCTTTATGCTCATGCATGTCTTTTTTGATAATATACAACAGTATCACATTATGATTTTTGCGTCAACATAGTGGCATCTATTGATATAATTCGAAGGGATGTATTTTTGTGGTATATAATCCTACCTTTTCATTTATTATCATGCATTTTAGTTGAAGTGATTATCATAAAGCCTTTATGTTTATCCATGCATTTTATGTGTAGACTAACAATTCTTAAAAGTACAAGTTCATGCTAGATCATTCGCTGTTGACAAGACCCTCTCTTGGTGATGGTACATATTCCTTTGTGCATTAATGAGATAAAATTTTGTGCATAAACATTAAGTCAAGTTAATGTATTGCTATTTAGAAATGACCATATCTACCATCATCTTCAATCATGCAGAGAAATGGAGTGAGAAGGGCTTTAATCAACATGCGTCTTTCTTCAAAGTTATGCTTGTATACATTGCAGAGAAACTGGTACGTTTCGTAATTATACAATCTTGTAGATCTTAAAAATGTTTCAAATGATCTATTTATAATTTGCCAAACTAATTTGTATTAAGCGTTATAATTTGGTTCTTGTAGCACATTCATTCCACATAAAAAGGTTACTTATTTTGGTCTTCATTTATATGCAGGCATTGCTGTACGTAAGCTTTTCTCTTAGGACATGAGGATGTCTGATGCAAATGAAGTGGGATGTTGTATTTGTATATGGATGTGAATTGATGTAACATTGTTATGATAATATACAATGTCCAAGAGCAAATTGGTTTAGTTATATTGATGATATACAATGTATCTATACATGAGTACATTGGTGTAGTTGTATTGATAATGAAAAAAAAATCATGTTTGCATATCCCTTCATGGATGTCACATGCAAGTGTAATGGTAATTATGTGTATATAATATATGGAAATATTAATGATCATTACGTGTCTACAGTGCAATGCTTGTTTATCTATATTTTTAGAACTTAGGGCACTCAAGGGACGACATCGGTAGGGTATGACCCCGAGCATTTGACCAAGTGGGGGGGAAAAATAGGACCATGCATAGGGTAATAATCCCTAACTGGACATGTCGGAGTTGACAGTTCATCATCGTGATGAGATGAACGAGAAATTGGCCACGAGACAACATTCGATTGAATGAGACTGACGATTTTTTCGCCAACCAAAAAATTGCTGCCCTAATAAAACCGTAGGGAAACTTGAAAAAATGAGATAGGATTTTGTAGGGACCCCTCTTGTGGCCCCGTAGGTTCAAATGGATCATTCATAAGTGCCATGAATTCTGAGTTAGGGCCCATCAAAGTTCGATAATTTATAGCACTTAGGGTAAGGGATGACGCCGGTAGGGTATGACCCCAAGCGTTCGATCAAGTGAGGGGGAAAAATAGGACCATGCATAGGGTAATAATGCCTAACTGGACATGTCAAAGTTTATGGTTCATCATTGTGACGAGCTGAATGAGAAATTAGCCACGCGACAACATTCGATTGAATGAGACTGACGATTTTTTCGCCAACCGAAAAATTGCTGCCTTAATAAAACCCCGAGCATTCGACCAAGTTGGGGGGAAAAATAGGATCATGCATAGGGTAATAATTAATTGTATCAAGTATTGTTTATTAAATAAATTGTATTGTATTGTTCATTAAATGATTTATATTGTTCATTATACAAACAACACTTACGATGAAATGAAATAAATTGTATTGTTCATTAAATAACCATTATTAACCATTGTTAATTATTGGAATGAAGATTAAATATTTCCATGATAACACCACACATAGATGAGCAACAACTTATATGATCGAATATCAACTTCTCTATATATAAAAATGTCAAATGATTACAAATGTACGTCCATACACAAATATGGCATAAACACCAACTGAAAAAAAATGTATGTCTAAATACGTGAATGTATGTCCATATACGAAATATACATGCCAACTAGACATGTAAGCATCCCAAAACTATCTATAACATCCTAAGCTGCTAATGGATCATCAAAATCGATCCTCTTCGCCGCACTGCTCGGCTCTGAAGGATCCTGCACAAGAAAAACAAACCACGATTAATATTAGTTATATTATATAATTCACATTCGAAAAGTTAACATAAAAATGAACTATAATTGAACTACTCATGTTTACCTCATCTCCACGTTTTCTCTTTGGCTTTGCAGGATTCTTGATGTATGTCTTCGGTAGAGGAGGTATGTTTTCAATATTTTCATACACAACCTACATATGTTCAGAAACATGACATTGATACAAGTTAGCATATAATTGTCACTGATAATAACAAATTATATCTACTAAACACAAAATAAAATAAACACACATCTACTCGAGGCATCTCTTCTTCTTCTTCATCTTCAGGTATACTGGGTGTAGTCATCAAGGATGTGAAGCCAAGAATTCTCTGTACATATACACAACAAGTATATGAAACTATCAATCTATGTCTAGACGTGTATAATCACTATAATTTGTTTAAACTATTCATTCAATCATATTTACATTCAATTACCTTTCCCTTGTCTCCAACTGCACTACCAGATCCTAAATCCCATTGCCCTGCACTCGTGCCCTACAAGAGTAAAATAAGATATGCATGCAAGTTACTACATAATCTAGTTAATACCAATATAAATGATGAGCATGTATGTACAATAAAATACAAACAACTAGGTGCATCATGCATCTCATGCACCTCATAATTTGCATTGTCCGCAGGAGGATCAACGAGCTATCCAACTGGACCCAAGCATATGTGCCCACACATGACACAACTATGGGGCACACATATGTGTGGAGATGAGGATGACGTGTCAGCACCACCGGATGCACCGCTACCATCAAAAGTATGCTGAGCTACTGACCCAGCTTGAGAAACCAAAAAGCTACTCAAAGAGTGAATAGTCGATATGGTCCGTGAAGCTGCCTCACAAATGATATCTGGATGCTGCACTGGAGGTGGGGGATCAACAGGAGGAGGGAGGACATATGGGCCCTAGACTACTCTGACTGCCCCAGGTCTATTTTGGGGCATACATAAACCTACACCTTGGAAAGGTTGGATGTCAAAGTAGTTCACATGTTTGCGTAAAACAAGCTCAACATATAATTTTTTTATGAAATAGAAGGGGACATCAAGATTGTTGTTGGGTGGTTTGTCAAAAACCATCCACCAACGATCCCAAAAGTTTTTCACAATACCCTCATTTGTGCACCATTTAATAGAAAGTTTTTTTTTTGGGGTCTACGGGTTGACCAGTGCGGGGATTCACAAACAATGAGGCGATATTGGCTTTCGATATCTCGAGATCCTTGATATCATTATACGACAAACCATCCACATATTTTTCCCTCATAGAATCTCGCCACAAAAGGGTGACATTGTGCTCCTTAGTCATGGTTTCCATACTCTTTATGATCGATGTGAGAGGATCAAACATTGGGTTTAGACAAGGGATCCTATGATATACATCTGAAATCCCCCTAAATTCATTCAAATTTTGTGCAATCAAACCTTGAATTGAGGGGGGGTCTGGCAAAGGAGGGTTTGGTTGTTGCAGTTGTGGTTCATCAATGTTTTCATTGTTATCCCCCATTTTAAACCTAATTGAATGTAAACAATTGAATTTAGTTAACAAATTTAAACAATTTTGTATTTGATTTAAAAAAACCTAGTTTTCATGAAAAAAACCACATTTTCAATGAAAAATCAAATAAACATTAACAAAAAATATAAAAATTGAATGAAAATGATTGAAAATAATAAAAATCTTACCTTTCAATCTATTTTTTAGAAATTTTTGGCCAAAACATCGAATATCGACTACATTCGGATATCGAATTTTTATAAAATCGTGTAGCCCGTGGGTTAAAAATGACTCACGAGCTGTCACAATCAAAATATATTTGTCTTAGAAAATTGGATATCCGATTTTTATACTTAAATTATTTTAAAATAACATTATATTATATAATATAATAATATATTATATAATATATTATTATATTATATAATATGTATTGTATTATATTATAAAATATAATTATATATTATAAAATATAATTATATATTATATAATATATAATATATAATATATAATATAATATAATAATATATTATATAATACATATTATATAATATTATATTATATTATATATTATATAATATATATAACATAATAATATATTATATAATACGTATAATATAATATATTATATAATACGTATAATATAATATATTATTATATTATAATATAATATTATATAATATATATAATATAATATATTATTATATTATATAAATATATAATTATATAATATATATTATATAATATATTATTATATTATATAAATATATAATTATATAATATATATTATATAATTATATAATATATTATTGTATTATATAACATATTATTACATTATATATATATATATATATATTATAAACTATAAGAATATATTATATATTATATAATATGTAATATATAATATTATAATATATTTTTTAATTTAAAATTGTAAATAAAAATCGGATATTCGATATTATCGGATATCCGATTTGCATAGGTAATTACCAGGCCAAGGTGCACTGACACCTAGGCCAAGCAAAAAGTCAACATAGATTTTCGCATTTTTAGGCGAGTGAAGAAGGCTATTTTTTTCACATCGCCACTTTTTGGCCCCCCATGATCCTGCACTAACCCAAATATCAAAATAAAAGGTTTTTACAAAGACACAACAAAGTCACCCAAGAGGTAACCAAAGATTAGTTGGAGAAAAATTGAATCAACCTTATGAACCTTTACATCTTTCTTTCTTCGCTGAACTACATTCCATCCACATAGTTAGCAACAACTAGAGACCAAGTTACCCAAAAGGTAACAAAAATTAGGACTGAGCTATATTAGATTCCCAAGTAATATTTTCATTGTTGTCTTGTATGTACATATGATTTGATCAGAAAACCCAAATAGGGAAAAACCATGGTTAGAGTCAACTCATAATATATGAACAAGATTACAATATTATTTTAGGCTCATTGCCCTTTCACGCTGAGGTGCACTACCCTACGGTAAGACACAATGGACTTGCAGGCTGAGACTCATTGCCTTAGGGAAAGATACAAGTAAATTACAAAGGAGACACACTATCTCTAAGCAATGTACATGAAAATATGAACCATGATGAATAAGCCTTTAGCACTGCCTCCAACAATCTCCAAGTATGAAGCTACCCTCGAATCTTTGTCTCAAGTGACCAACATCAAAACAATCACAACACCTTGTCTCAACTTTGCATCACATTACTGTAATTGATATGATCATGTAAGTGCACACACATATTTTGATCCACACACTTCATACCACATTGATGCACACAACATGTACACCAATCCACACTGATTTGATCTTCTATATGTAGCATCCTCTTTATTACAAACATCAATTAGGTCAGCTAGAACAAGGAACAAGCATAAGTCCTATTAAGTCGGACACCAAACACAATTGTGGTGGAAGTGGTCCAATCTAGGAAATAAAGATGACCTAAAAGAGTTATATCACATCATTCTAAGCTGCTTCAAACATTTCCAACAACATTACTGTTGGCAATTGACACTCATTCGGTTTAGTTGTGTTGTCATTGATGGCAACACACATCATTTTGGGTTGGACACTTAACTGGTACTCATTGGTATTCATGATTCGACAACCAACATTCAAGTCATCCGTCAGTCAAGGGAAACCGGAAAACTAGGAACTGCTATATGAGGCTGACATAGGAGATTGGTCCGATAGGTCTACAAGACAACAATTAGCGACATTAGTCACAAAGTTTTATGTATTTATTTTTTTCTAGGCCGACATATAAATAAATTATAATATCATTTTAAGTCGACGTAAGGCATTCATGTTAATGATTAGGAAGGGTATTTAAGGCATCCCGATTAGGTTATTTTGGAGATACATACAGAGAGAAGGAATGTATAGTGGAGTGATATTGTGCGAGAAATGTTGATGAACTGAATGTGAATATAATATTCTGTAGTTGGTCTTGGTTATTGGTTTAGAGGTTTGGGATGCAAAGTAAGTTACCGGTAAAGGAGGACACAATGATAACCGGTATAGACAATGCTTGAATCGGAACTCATCCAGCATAGCAGATGCATTCTCTGAGTTCAGAATTTTGTTTGTAAACTAGTATTTGGTGTTTGTAGTTAGTGAGGCTCCTTTTGTGATGAGTAGTGTGCTCTAGGTTGTTGGCCTTCCTGCATGTGTAGGACCATATTGTAATATTTATTCATTTGGCTAGTGGATAGATATTGTGGGTCACCAATCCCACCATGGTTTTTCCTCCTCAAGGTTTTCCATGTATAAATCTCTGTGTTATGGTATATGTTCTTGTGGTGGCATCATTATACTTACTGTTATATTCTTTTATGGTTATCGATTACTGAATTACTTTGCTAATAATGTTAAAATCGATTTCATCGGTAGAACACTGATTCACCCCCCCTCTCAGTGTTCTTGGATTCCAACAATTGGTATTAGAGCAACTAAAAAAGATTGATGAGGCCCTTAATCAGTGCAGTTGTATATATAGGTCTTGTACTAACACTGACAAACTTACAGCTGACCTGAAAGTAAAAATGAAAGCGACAAAGGCCCGGTTGGAACATCTGGCTAACAATTTTGATGGTACTCAGTCATTGACTAATGCTATTGATGGTCAAATTTTGGTTATAGAATCTGAGATATCAACCTTGGAGAAAGATATGGACAGGTTAATATAGCGAGCTAGGGAATTGAGAGGATTGGTAAGTCCCCGGTTGAATACTTTGTTACTTCATAAGATGGAAAGTTTAGAATTGATGAATAAACCCACACCGACAGACCTAACTGAAGAAGAAATTCATGCATATATTCTTAATGGGTTTGTATCTATTTTGGGAACATTGAAAACCGGTTGGGATACTTAGTATTTTTGAAGGGTGCTTACCCAAAATTTTTCAAGTACATCTAGATCCGGTAAACACATTCTTTTGCCCCACCTTTGTCATTGATGTCAAAGGGGGAGTGGTTGTGGTGAAAAATGTTAAGGGACATAAGAAGTAATGTATAGCTCAGGGTTAGTTTTGGTCATAAGTTTTTGGGAGGAATCAGGACAACACTTTAGCAACACATTTTTCACATGAGTGTTGCCATCAATGCCAAAGGGGGAGATTGTTGGAAATTGACACTCATTTGGTTTAGTTGTGTTGTCATTGATGGAAACACACATCATTTTGGATTGGACACTTAACTAGTACACACCAGTATTCATAATTTGACAACCAGCATTCAAGTCATCCAACAGTCAAGGAAAACCGGAAAACTAGGAACCGATATATGAGGCTGACATAGGAGATTGGTCCGACAGGTCTATTTTTGTCTAGGCCGACATGTAAATAAATTGTAATATCATTGTAAGCCGACATAAGACATTCATGTTTATGACTGGGAAGGGTATTTAAGTCAGCCAGGTTAGGTTATTTTGGAGATACATACAGAGAGAAGGAATATATAGTGGAGTGATATTGTGCGAGCAATGTTGATCGACTGAATGTGAATGTAATATTCTGTAGTCAGTCTTGGTTATTGATTTAGAGGTTTGGGATGCGAAGTAAGTTACCAATAAAGGAGGACACAATGATAACCGCTACAGACAATGCTTGAATCGAAACTCATCCAACATAGCATATGCATTCTCCGAGTTCAAAATTTTGTTTGTAAACCAATATTTAGTGTTTGTAGTCAGTGAGGCTCCTTTTGTAATGAGCAATGAGCTCTAGGATGTTGGCCTTCCTGCATGTGCATGCCCCTATTGTAATATTTATTCATTTGGCCAATGGATAGATATTGTGGGTCACCAATCCCATCGTGGATTTTGCTCCTTGAGGTTTTCCACATATAAATCTCTGTGTTATGGTATTTGTTCTTGTGGTGGCATCATTTCTCCTTACTATTATATTTTTTTATGGTTACCGGTTACTAAATTAAATTGTTAATAAGGTTAAAATTGATTTCATCAGCAGAACACTGATTCACCCCCCTCTCAGTGTTCTTGGATTCCAACAATTTCCATATACTTCTTTCCCACTATCACATCAAAGAAATACTTGCACATCACAACTGATACAAAATACTTCATTCCAGAGGGCTAGAAGAACCAACCATGAACAAATAATCATTATAACTTCTTGTAGATAATATCAACACCTGAAACTTGAACTAATCTAAAACACAAACATTATAAACATGTCCTCCAAGCCGCAACACTTGAAACATCAACCACAAGTGTTAATGTGATAAGATGATAAACATAAATCACAAACATAAAATCATACTTAAATGTGGAGTCTTGTAGCTTGATGTTAAAGTGGTTGCTCAATAATAATGCCATATTAGAATTATCAATGATAGATTATGTGCTTTATATAGGGTTCAAAATGTATTTTTGAGTTTAGGTTGACATAAAATTGTGTACAAAAATCAAGGCAAAAATCCAAATTTTGAAGGCCAACATTAGTAATGGATGCAATTTTGGGGGGAGATGGACTCTGGGCACCCTAGTCCCACCAAAACAGGTCCTTTGTAAGAGAATCTCAAGTGTTAATGTTAATGATGTTAGACCTGGTCCTAATTTTTAAGTATTTGATGATAGTTAAATTGTAGGATCAATAATAAAGATTTAATTTCCATAGGTCCCAAATAGGCTTAAAATGATCTAGGAAAAAGCACACTAAAGTAGGTCCCAAATAGAGTGAATTGTAAAGGGATACAATTTACTATAGTACATTTAGCTCCCACTTTAGTGGGAGTATGAACTTACACCCATATACATGGTAAAGTATAGTGAGAAAGAAATTAAGAGCAAGATAGATTAGGGATATGATGACAATTATTTGAGGGATGCACAAGCTCTGAAGTTTAAGATCCCATCAATCCACACAAAATATTCGAAGTAATATAGAAAAGTAAATTAATTAAAGGAAACAAAAAGTTTCCAATTAAACTAGGTAAAAAGACCTTGATTTAAAGGTTGTATCAACCACTAATATCATTCTTAGAATGTTACTACAAAAGCACAAATGGAATTAAAGAAAGAGACAACAATATACATCATTTATAAGAGAGGAGAATCGATGGTACATCAACTAGCAAGTTGTAATATGCTAGAGGTCCACAGAGATGGAATGAATTTGATTGTCCAAGAAGTTGTGTTATGTCAGGTGAATCATGTAGTGCAACAAAACAATCATAGTAGAAAGCCTCACAATACTAGGGGATCAATGCCTTGGGGAGAATAACTAACAACAACAATTATGACAATAAGTTATGAAATGTTAGATGACCAATGCCTAAAAGAGAATAAATATGCTTAAGAAAGGATTAAGCTAGCAAGTTGTGTTATTCTAGATGATCAAGACAAATGTTAAATGTTAGGAAAGTTGCTAGAGATAGATTGATAACCATTCCCGAGGGAGAATTATGAAACACATCACAAATTTTTGGGTACATCAATAAACACAACAAGAAACAAGGAGGTCCATATGCCTTGGCTAATATGTCAATATATTTCTATATTGGTATCTTATGAAAGATAGAGATCTATATCAAGGATAAATAACTTCACCATGAAGGAGATATCCTTTTTAGGAATGCATGCACTCGAGCAAGGAAGAAGATCCTCGAGGATGCAAATCTTCAAGCATGGAAATGGTACTTTTAAATGAATAATCTTGAAACAAGGATAAAGGGTTCCTTATCAAGGATACATAGCTACCAAAAAGGAAAAGAGAGAGAGGGAGGATCCTTGTCTATGCATACCTCCCTCCAAAAAAGGAAGGAGATCTTCTAACAATTATTCACACAATTTTAAAGAAAAGGAGAGGAGATCCTTAAGAAAGGATGCACACTTCCCAAGGAAAATAATCTAGGGAATCCTCAATCAAGGATGTATGCCTCAAAAAAATTTGTCCATTCCCCCTAGTGTGTAGGTGAGGACAACTACACTAGAGACAATTATATTTCTTACTCTAAAAGAAAATGGTTGCACATGAGATTGTAGAACGATGAGTTATAATTGGACCACATATATAGCTAAAAATGTTACATAGTCAGGAGCAAAATAATAGTAAGAAGTGTTATTTAGGAGGGAGACAAAAAAGGTGCAACTCATTATCACTTGTCATTTGAATGATACCAAAATTAAGAGTTTATTGTTTTTAATTTCCAAAGCCTAAATTTCATTGGTGGAATACACATGCACTCGATGGTACACGAAAAAAGGAAGATTTGTTTTATGATTTTAATAATTTTCTTTTATTTTAGAGGAAGAGTAATAAAGTTGAAGTTGCAAAAAATATACTCTTATTTATATGGAAGGCAAGGAGTGGGAAGGAATCCTTTCTCTTGTGGAGAGATATTTGACTACCCATAAGAAGAATACATAAAGACACTCAACAATGGAGGGGATGTAGACAAAGGAGGAGGTACCAAAATCCATTGCTCTATCAACTTGTCTCATGATTCTTAGAAGGGTATAATTTCCCTAATCATTACTTGTGAAATATGAAGGAAACAATCTATATTGAGTTTACCAAATCCCTTTCTATTAATAAATAAATTCTTCATGATATATGCACTATAATTATGTCAATGCTACAAATGGAAAGAAAAACATATAATTCTCATGCAAAGAACCACCTCAAAGTGAGAAGGTAACTTGAGATGATGGAAAAACCTCCAACAATTGGAGTGTCTGGCCTCCAATTTAAATTTAGTTCTTCTTGGCCATATGTAGAATTAGAATCTACAAAAGCACCATAAGATATAACATTAATCATACAATCTTTGTGTGTAGATCATGCAACCATTCTTAGAAGAAGAAGAAGAATACACCCTTTTTTATGAAGTTCTTGTAAGTTATGGTAATTCTCTTCATGGTGGTTCACCTTTGTATTATTGTTGAAAACTTAACACAATGTCATCTTTAGCCATATGGGATAATGCTTTTCCAATAATATTCAAAATGAAAAAGCTAGACAATACCCACAATTTTGATGCTTGTTTGAATTTTTCCTTAATATTTTAGAATGCTTTAGTGGGATCACATTATATGCAATTGAAAGAACACATAAAAAGGACAAATGTAAACCTTGACCAAATAATATGGTTGAAATAAACTTTAATGAAACTCCATTAGAAATCAATTTAACTAGCAAACTGAAATTTAAATTTCAATGTCTAGTATGGAGAATGCAAGATCATTTAAAATTTTATGACATCAAATCATTCCATCACATCGATTTCTCCACATGCCTTACTTATTATGTTGTCTATTGAAGATTAACAAATGAAAAGATAAAAAAATGAGGTTCATTTATTCAAAAATGCTTTGAAGTTTTAACCATTGCTTCACAACTACACAATTTGAATCCTACTAACTTACATCATGCTCCAAATAATATGTGGAGGAGACCAATGAATGTGGGATTTAAACCTTTGACTAAAATAACTCCTAGGATTAAAGGGAAATGAGATTTTATACATTACCATACAATCTTATTGAACATCACATACACACCAATCTCATTTGAATGAATTAAGAGAGTCTCCAATAACTACTTCTAAAGATGATATGCATACACTCTTCTCACGCTCTAGTCTCATGCCTAGTCAATCGTTGCAAGTAGTGTTGGAGGATATTGTCCTCTTCCACTTTCTAAGTTCTCTAAATATTCCATTCACCTTTAAATAGTTGCAAATGAAGATTGATTCAAACATCTAGGAACAAGAGTTTAATCACTCTGATACCAATATGAGGAGAAAGGTGAATACTTAATATTAAATTCAATGAGCTGAATTTAATTTATAGAAAGGAGATACAATTTCTATATCTATAATCGTATAATAGTTGTAATTGGAACAATGGTAGATAACAATTTAATATGCTAAGCTATGCTAACAAGGACATGGGGTAATTTCCAAAAAGAGAAGCATTTAAGGTTGGGTGTAAGGGGTACGAATGTGTGGATATTTGAAATATGTTTACCCACTTTTACAAGGATTAAGTAGGTGCATATGATTAAGGAAGAGATTAGGTGAAGATTAGGAGGTAATAGGAAAACTTGGAGGATGTAACATGTGAGGGGGTAAATTAAATATAATTTATTTAATTATTTAATTTGGAAGAAAGGGATGGAGTGAAAGTAGGAATAGATAAACTTTTAGGATTATTTTAATTATTTTAGGTTAGGACTTAGAGGTGATAAATGAAATGATTTTAGACAAAGATTGGGATAGTCAAATATTAATCAAATAATAGGGATATTATTTAATTAATATAGAGGTAAAAAATAGGATGAAATAGGCTAAATTGATCAAATACAAATAATCAATTTTAGATGTCTACAACCCCTATTTGGGAGATCATTGATCTAAGGTGGAACAATCAACTCCACCAACTCATAGATGTAGTAGGGTATTATCTCAACTCCATGTTTTTCCTTTCACCACTTTATGAATGCTAATGGGGTACTTATGAGGTGCCTATTTACATGCATTGAGAGGATGACAACTATAGAACTGAGGTGGGATACCTCATCATTTCTAAGTTTAAAAATTATAAGGCAACTAGGGGAGGTTTATTTCTTTGTAGATATATAAATAAGAAATAATTGCTTATACACCAAGCAAAAAGAATTGAATTCTTATATAATATAATTTATAAATTAAAATTATTAACTTAATATTATTTATTTACAAAAATATGAATATTTTATCTATAGGTTCTTTGTGGGAAGATTGGGGTGAAAATACTCCAAATTCGCAAAGCCTAGCCCTTCAAATTTTGTCTTGACCTTGAAGTGCTTTTGGATATGAGTGCAATTGGAGTTTGTTTGTTTCTATTGACATGAATAAGTGTAATAAATTGACTCAACAATGCCTCAATGATCTTGTTTTCATGTAATAAGTCCTTTGATTTCACATAAGAAAGGTGCAAGACCAACCAAAGTAACTTATTGATTTGGATGACATTCATTTTTATAGTGATTAGATCATGTGGGATGATCCTCCATGTTTAAAAAGGATGAGATTTCTAATTTCAAGAGACAAGAAATAAAGGATGCAATTGTAGTAGCAACAAGGGAAACTAGGTTGGATGACATTTGATATATTGGAGAATTCATTACCATCTATCAACAAGGTAGAGCTACATGCAAAGTTGAGAGTCATAATCAACTGCAAGGGCCATACCATTGAACCTTGTCCTTAATCATGATCATAGACTGTAAAAATACCATATCTATTAAAATCCTTCCTGCCCATTGCATTGAACACGTGTGGGGATTCAACGTTTGAGCAAGAACAAAATCAATTTGTGTTTGAATACTGATATTGTTACAAACCTAATATCCAACATTCAGATTCTTGATTTAGATTATTTAGTATGACCCACACCCATTCAATAAAATTTAGAAACCCAATTTTAGGATGACGCACAATAAAATTTACATCACATGCAACTCAGTTTGATGAAGTTTACTATGTTTTTTTATGAAATCCCGCATACAAAAGAGACTATATAAACAAGCTCTATATGTGTGACAAGTGTAAATAAGAAATAATAAGATGAAATACAAACAAATTTCTTGGAACTAAACATGTGACCCCCACACAGGGAAATTGTGATTCTGTTTGGCCATTACAACTTTCTATTAGAGAAAATAAGATTTTACCCTTTCACACTAGAATAACCACTAAATATCATTATGTTAGACAAGAAAGATCTCTGTAATTGATTAGAAATAACTAGGAGCTTATCCAAGAGCCATTAGGACTTGGAAACTAAACCATTATGTTAATGAAGGCATGTGTTTTTTGCTTCTCCTCCATAATAGTGCAAGAAAACTTTACATCTGGATTGAATACCTAATTTTGGGTGGAAAAAATGACTTAGTGGTTGTAGGGTCAAATATAACATCAATGGAGTGATAGATAAATTATGTACTTGTGAAAAAGTCTCCCAAGGATTTTTGAATAATAATAGCATTGGTGTGAAATGTAGAAATTCTAGCACTTAATGAGAGTCCATGTCCAATAGGGGCCTAAGAACTTGCATTATAGTGGATAGGAGAGTAAGTAGGTTGGGTGTTAGGGAAATAAAGTAGAAAGGAGATATAGTGAAGAAGGGACATGGTCTAGGAACTAAAATGGAATGGTAAATAGGTCTTAGGAGTGACCATAGCTTATGGAAGGGTGAATGGTTCCAAGGATGGAAGGTTCCTCGTTTAATAAGACATGGACATTGAGCTCAAGGGGTTGAACTAGCATTGGAATAAGGAGACTTGGACTACAAAGAGTGGGACATGAGAAGGACACGACATCAAGAACTCGATGCTAAATTCCAAGGTTCTATGTGAGTCAAAGGTGTAGTGGGAAGGAACAAAGAGTGGGGTTAAGAAACATGACAATGTAGAGAACTAATGACATCAACAATTTATCATGTTTGGAAATTTCAAAATTTGGTAAATTTTATAACATCCTTTCTTCCCATCTCCAAATGTTTCATTATTTTCTATTATTTAAATGTTTTGGTCATTTTTAAACAATGTAAAATATTTGCGCAGTTCATGAACCAACAAATGTGGTGACACGAAGAAATTCAAGTAGCATAATAAATTGTTGCCACTTACAATTTCATGTTGGGTTTATCACTCACTTTGGTGGTTATGATAGATCATATGTGAGTGTGCCTGTTTCGAGCTTTGATTGGAAAACCTAATCAAATCATATGGTGCTTGGATTTTTGAATTGCCAATTAGGGAAGGACTCTAGCACCCAAGACTAGTGTTCACCTAATTCCACTCTATATATTTAATTTTAAATGTCAACTTCAAGCTCTAAAAAGACATGACCTTGTTGTTAGCCTTTCCCATTCTCACTTTCAAGTATCCTTGAATAATCTCTCTCTGAAATAATAGAAATTCAAGATCAATCAAGCTAATAATTCTAAGGCTTATTGTTTATTGTCATGCATGTATACCAACATCTTGCAAGACTTTAAGAGAGAATTTTAGAATCACTTTATGTAGGATTTAAACAATGGTTTTACACTTAGAGTAATATTTATTATTTATGTTATTTTTTCCTTTAATCTTCTAGAGCACGCACTCTTTATCATCATCACCATTTTTGTTGTGGAGGTGGGAACAACAACATGAGGTTTGACATAGGAAATCCCCTTTAAAACACAATATTTTCTCTTTTTCATGTGTACAATTGTGTTGTTAAATAGTTAAATTGTCATTGCGAAAGATTACAAGACTTGCCCAATGAGCAGTGACAAGTTGTGGCACAAGTGGACAAATTGCTATGAGATTAGCAATTCTTCTCTCTGTTTGAGAGGGGTATCTCTCTTATATGATAAAATCCAAATTTTAAAAGGGTATGATTTTGACCAGAAAGAAGTAAAGGTAAGAATGCAAATGAATAAAATAACTTTGAAAGAGATAATTGAATAACAATTCAAGGATGGTTACAAAAATCTAGATACACATGAATGATAAGCCACAAATTCATTTAAAAAATAGTAATTAGCTCAAAGAAAAAGAACAAATTTTCCAATTTTAAACTATATATATAAAATAAAACAAAAGGATTGAAAATTGAAAACAATCATTGCACACACATTTGCAATACTTTTGAAATCCGAGGCGACTACTTCTCTTTTCATTTATGATTTTTTTTGGTCATGAAGCATTTCCCATATTGACATAGAAAATAGAATAAAGTTTGAGGAAAAATACAAGAAGTGTATTTTTAGTGAATATGGAGTTAATGATTGTGGTTATCGTTTATGGGATTATGAAAATTATAAAATCATTATATAAGTAGAAATGTGTTATTCAATGTAAAGGTCATTTACAAAGATCACTTGCAAGAAAAGAAACAGGAAAAGGAAAACACAAAATATATGATACTTGATAAAATGTTAGAAACTATAGTTCCACAGGTGTCAAAAATAAAAATATTCAACTAGAACAATAGAGGGTAACTCAAACTCCCATAAAAAGATTGATCAGGTTGAGAAGACACCCTAAACAATACTCTCCTTCATTATATTTTGTATTGTTGACTAATTTTGGTGAATTGGAAAGTTATGAAGAAGAATGTAGGTAGAAACTAGAAAGAAGTGGTTTCAAGGCATGAAATAGGAAATGGACTCCTTGATAAAAAAACTAGAGTTGAGACTTGGTTCAATTGTCTAAGGGTAAAATAGAATTGCATAACAAATGGGTTTATAGGAGGAAGGAAGAAGATGGAGGAAAATTGAGGTACAAAGAAAGACTTTTTGTAAAGGGTTTTGTACAAAAGAAAGGTATATATTTTAATAAAATATTTTTTTCGATTATAAAATTGAATTCAATAAGAACTATTCTAAGTCGCGTGTCTGCAAAATAATTTCATCTTGAACAACTACATGTAAAAACAACCTTTCTCAATGGATATTTGGAGGAAGAAATTTGCATGCAAAAACCATAGGTATATGAGGTGAAAGGTAAAGAGGACTTAGCATGTAGGTTAAAGAAGAGTTTATATGGCCTAAAAAAAGCACCCAAACAAATTTTTTTACTTTGTTTTATGGCTAAATAAGGTTACAACAAATACCATTCTAATTAATGTGTTTACTTTAAGAGATTGGATAATTGTAGCCATATTATCTTTTATTATATGTTGATGACATGCTTGTTATTGGATATAATACGCATGATATAAAAGAGATTAAGTAGAAATTAGCAAAGCCATTTTCTATAAAGCATTTGGGTGTAGAAATTTTTTTCTTGATACGCGAATAACAAGACAATAAGAATTGTATATTAGCATTGTCTCAAAGTTAGTACATAGAGAAGGTGTTGAAAATATTTAAAATGTAGGATGCAAACTAGTTATATTACCTTTTCCCAACCATTTCAAATTGACCAAGGAGATGTGTACCAAGACATAAGAGGAGATGGACTACATGTCCAAGGTTTAATAACCTTCAACAAATGGTAGCTTGATGTATGGTATGATATGTACAAGGCTAGATATTGCACATGTAATGGGCATTGTGAGCACATATGTGAACAATCTTGGAAAGAGCACTGGAATGTAGTAAAATGGTTTATGAGGTATTTCAGAGGTACTATTACCTTGGAATTATGTTTTGGAGGCTTCATCTCTAGAGATACGTTAATTCAATTTTTGAAGGTGAAATAGATAGTAGGTGGAGTATGATAGGGTATGTGTTTATCACCAATGGAGCATTAGTTAGTTCGATTTAACAATTGCAAAAGGTCGTTACACTTTCAAAAATAGAAGCAAAATGTGTTGCAATTATAGAGGCTAATAAAGATACGATTTAGCTATAATTTTTTAAGAAATAATTAGACAAGTAGGAGAATAATATTGCAAAGACTAAGCCATTCATTCTACAACTAAATATATACAACTAAGGTACCATTTCATATGATGAATTTGAAAAGATGGATAGTTTAAGCTAGAAAAGATACACACTAGCCAAAATCCTATAGATATGTTAACAAATGAAGTAAGACAGGAGAAACACATAATCTACTTTGTTTTGACTAACCTTCAAAATTAGTAATGGTGGAAATTATAAACAAGAGAAGTCTAGGAATCAATCCAATGGGAGTTATAGGTGCAATGATGTTACATATTATTCTCCAAGCAAGATATTGTTTAGTGTGAAGCCTAATCAATCTCCAAGTGGGAGGTTTTTTCAAGTATGTGGCAGTTGATTATAATGCCAAGCTTAAAGTTTGGTGACTTTGACATCTGCATAAATTTACCCAAAATTAATCAATATGGGAGTGTAAGTGGGGAAAACCCTCTCTTATGGGGCTCAGGGGTGGATCCCATGATGGGGGGTAGGGGAAATCAACCTTTATAAACTGCAAAATTAGGATTGATATATAAGTGGTTGTGGAATGTGAAATGAGAAGATATTTTAGGCAACATAAGTGCTTTAATATAGCACACAATAGAAGTTTATGCTATGAAATATTATAACTTATTTTCAATGAAAAATAAAAGGAAAATGGATTTAAATATATCTCTATGGATGTAGCTCATATTGGGTGAACTATGATAGATATATATGTTGTTTTGAATTGTTATTTTTTGCATTTTAATTGATACTTTTTATTTCTCTACTCTTTCTAAATTTTACCAAATAGGCTGTCCAAACCCATCCTAATTTTTTTATATGGATATAACTTTAACTATGTAAAAATAAGAAAAATAAAATAGTTGAAATGGCTTTGAAAAATCTAATGAAGCTAAAATTAAAGTTTGTTTGACTTTTTACTTAATACTTTGGAATGCTTTAGTGGGATTACCTTTCCATGCCTTGGTTTTTCTTTTCTTCAACATTTTTGATATAGCCTTTATCTACTCAGTAATATTAAGAACATGCTTTTTGAGAAAATTACTTCCCAAAAATATGTACTTGATAACTATTTTAGTTTTGAGTTAAGGGATCTTATTAATGACAATTACTCTCTAAATATGAATTTTAATCCCATTATTAAAAACAATATTCCCGAGAAATTTATCATTTATAAACCCAAACATACATTTGACAACTTGTTTATGTGATTTTTCCTAGCTAGTTCAACATTGAGGTCCTGTTCACACATGTTAATTACTTAATTTTACTTAGGGTGCACATATGTCCTAGGAATATTTCTAGAAGTATTAGGTCTAATGTGATTTTATATTATCACATTTACTTCAAGTGTTTCCTAGGCCATTTAGTAAATTTCATGTTACCTGTCTCAAGTCATAAGATTAAGACACATGTCATAATCTTATGCTATCCTATGCTCACCTTGCCCTGTATAACCAAGGGTTCCCCTTTGTAATCTCAACCATATTTTATCAATATATCATTTACATCCTTTGATAGAATAACACTATTCTCTCATTGCTGATTTTACTTGTGCTTTCATGAAGTATCTAAATCTTGGTTGGCTATTATTCAACCAATCTTGCATAGCATAGAGAATTTTATACCAACTCTTATAAATAGGGTTTAAATATATTGCATACTCCAAACATATTTGAAAGAATCTTAGTAGATGTCCACAATGATTTTATAACTTTTTAGAAAATGTTATTTTATCCTAATACACTACAATAATGATATCAATAAAACTAGCAAATATCATGACATTTATAACCCTTTAGAAAGTAGCTTCAACATTTTCTAGCCTAAGCAATATGTGGATGTCGACATATGTGCTCCATGGAGTTGTGAAGGTACTATTGTACTATTCTATTTTTTTAAAAACTTTAACTTGATTGTTTTTAGAGGAACCATTCATCATAGACAACATCCCATATCTAGTTGTAACCTTCTATATCATTTCCTCCATCTTAGGAAAATGATAGTTACTCTTCATAGAGGATATGTTTATGTTCCTAAATATATATAGAGCTTGATATCTCCATGTTTATTTTTTTGGTAGGAACCAATTTAGACACCAATATGGAATGTTATATTAGATTGATAATTCCTTCCTCTTTAATTTTTTCCAACTCTTGTTGCATATTGAGGGCCAGTGTAGGATTAATAGGCCATTTTTTTTAAAGAGAATTTGCATCTAGATTGAGAGGTATTCATGCCAGAATAATTCATCCATGTATTCTTTCAAGGCATCATATGACTAGGTGAAAACCTTGCAATATTTTCTTAACATTACATGATGAGTATTGCTAATATAATTTTAGGATGCATTCTCTTCTTTAAAGAAGCACATTTAGGAGAAGGTTTTATGCCCAAAGTGATTTCTTCTAAATACTATTCATGCATAGATTTGGTTTTAGTTAAACTCACGCTAGCTCAATTAAATACTCATTCTAGAGAAACTAAACCCTTTGGGATCTTATTGGTTTTTGACTAGATTTTATTGCCAAATATTCTTCTTACAATCTACATTTTTTAAAAATGTTAAAAATCTATTTGTTGATTATGATATTCATCAATGTAGTTTAAAAATTTAAATAAATGGGCATCTTAAATACATACTATTAATCAATAATGTCTATCATTGAGGGCCTTCTCAACATTTGTAGATTTTAAATGCTTGCAATTGTCAAGTCCTCTAATTTGATTTCTATGTTAGCTAACAAGTTAGCCATCATGTTTTTTCCCTCTTCAATATATAAGGTGTCAAATAATTCAACATTGCTCAAGGAAACATTCTTGTAGTTTTTTAGCCTTTAATTCGTGAAAAGGTATCTCCCTCTAATCTGGGAGACAACTAGTTCTAAGTCATTTAGAACCATAAGGTTCTTCACTTTATGGTTTACTACCAAATTTAGTCCTAACAACAAAGCTTCCTACTCTCTAACATTATTAGTACATTTAAAACCCAATTTGAAAGAAGACTTGCAAGATTTACCTTAAGGGGAAATTAGTACAATTCAATCTCTTACTCCATCCTTGGAGCATGCCTCATCAAAATGCAAGGTCCATATTTCATTAGATGTTGTTTCTTGGTCTTGTAGGTCTTATGGCCAATCATCAACTTGTTTTGAATTGTTGTTTTCTACTGTAAAATTGTTCATGTTAGCAAGGTTATCAATTGTTGTTGGAGCTCTTTTTTCTCTATCTAGTCTTACACTTTTATTATTTATAAGAATCATAGAATACATGAAGTCCATTTTGGAGGATTCCCTAATAATTGTTGACCATATTTGTGAGAAAAGCATGCCATATTGAGGGGATATATAAATAACTATTATGTTCATTTGATATTCCTTTTTAGAATATGCCTAGAACTTCCTTGGAGTCCATAACAAAATCTTTTAGATTTTGTAACTTATAAGCTCATCAGATTCATAATTTGCAAATGTATAAAAATGATAGATACTTAAAATCTATCATAAAATTTCTTATCATCCTAAAATAGACTCTTGTTTAATATAAATATTAAATATACAATTCAACATTATCTGTTTTAACATTAACTGTTTTAACACTTTGTTATGTCATTTGTCTTTGTTTGAGTCATTTAATGTAATAACAACGTTTGGAGTCAAAGCTTATCCATATGCTGTTATTCTCATCATTTCCATTATAGACATAGGAACTTTTATCTTAGCACGCTTGTCATATCTCATAGAATATATCCTGGTAAGCCAAGTAAGGTGTCAATAAGAAGTTTAAAAATACAATCTTGCAAACAATATTATCTACATTTACTACCTATAAATCTAGCTTATAACTAGAGAGACTAGAAAACTATAAATGTCATAGGGGCGAGCAAATTTGATAATTGAAAAAGCTGCTAAATAATACTGTCCTTGTTAACCGGAATTCCCTAAAGATGCTCAAATAACTGGTGCACTGGACGGTGTACGTGCACTCAAAGCACACTGTTAAGAATGCACGCCTTATATTGGCATGTTCTTGGAGCCGCTTTAATTCACGCCTAAAAAACATATATGCCCAGATAATTTAGGCTACAGCTTGTAGTAGCCAAAACTTGCCATATAAAGTTCTGTACATTTTATTTCCAATAATACATCGCTGATGTGAATTTCACCACCGCATTATAGATAGTTACAAATACTCATCACGATTGCCTATTACAACCATCAATTTTGAATTGTATACAGATGTGAATCCCTTGAAAAGATGTATTCATTCATCTTCCACCTTGTCATGGAAATTCAATGAATAGACTAGTCTTAAGACTGATCACATTGTAGAATGTTTCCTGTGTAGAAATGATATCTATTGGTTGAACATTAATAATTAACGCAAAATTTGCATTTTTAGCATCCTGCACATTTGTTATAGCTGATAGCTAATCTCTGCTTGTTGCTCTCTTCTTGACTGCACGATTTCCTTGATTCATTGTTTTTAGGTAAGCTGAGAAGAAGTCTCTCAATCTGAAACCCTCCGCCCAATTCAACCTCTCGCTTAAAATGGGAGCAATAGCTTCCAAACACGCTCACTGTCACTTGCAAGCGGAACCGCATCATGAACAAAAATTCAACTTCTAGAATGTTCATCTCCCTCAGTGTTAAGCCTCCCACTTTTGCAAAATAGTCATTACTGTAATGCCTACATCCAAGACACCACAATCACATTAGAAATAAGATTCACATTTGATCAGGTTGAAAAACCTAATTAATGAAAACAAAAGGAGAGAACATAAGACTCACTCGTCATCAAGAAACATGGTAGCAACCATGACAGTGGTGATGGTAAGAATGTGAATGTTGAAAGAGGTTAAGCGGAAGTTGGGATTGTTGAGAATTAGGCGATCAATATAAGCATAAGCCACAACAAATGTAGAAGGACTGCAGCGGACATACTTGAAAATCCTTTCCAAGTACATGTGTAAGCTCATGGCAGGAACCTGCATTGCAGAGAAAACACACAGATTTTCCCTTGAAATGTTTTTGCCAGAGGAAATCACCAACCTATCATGTCGGGCTACAAGTCTGCGGAGTAGGGAGGCAAGCACTGAAAGAACCCAAGGGCTTGACTCGCTTTCAACTCTGCATAAGTCGGAACAAGGAACGGCTGAGCATAGATCTGAACAAGTTGCTTCTGTCATGTCTAATGCCATGCTAGTTGGCCTCCCTTTTTTCACCTCCCTTTTTTCGAGCAATGCAATTGTGAATTGGAGATTGAAGTTTGGGAAATGATGTACTCGTGGACTATGCATCTTAGGTAGGAGAATATATACATATAAAGTGGAAGAATTTAGAAAGGAATAGAAAGGTCGCGGAGTCTTCCTCGACTCAATTATTAGAGAGTTTTTGTTGTCTTAAACTCACCGACACTAGCAGTACCTTTGCTGTTAAAGGCGATCCGATTCCAATCTGCACGTGAATGGGAAGTGGGACCTTCGGAATGGAAGGGCTTACTCTACAAATCAGTCTAGGCTGTAACACAACGACTACTAGAAATATATAAGAAAATAAATAAATAGATGAAGAGAGGCACATTCCTCCATTCTTTCAATCCTTCACGACGAAGGTGTGGTGTAAAATATGCTGTCAGATGAGTTGGAGTTATCATTTCCATACAATGAACGACCTGCCTTGTTTTTTCTTCAAACTGCTGACTGTAAAAGAGATGTGGAGGTACTTTATATTTTGGTGGGCACGTTTGAGTCAGCCTCATTTTTTGCGTGGCTTCATTTTTATTAAACATAGATTTAATGTCAGTTTTTTCTTTTCATAGAACATGCAATTAGTATTTAGATAGACTTAGTAAAGTCCTGGTATTAAGCACATGTGATTAAAGTTGGAGAGCAAGTGTATGTATATGAATAAAGTAACTATGGAGGTGTGTGTAGCTGTTTTTTTCAGTAAGCTGTGGGATAAGGGTGCTTTCTCTTATATAAAAATATATTAAAAATTAGAAGTTCCATACCTGTAAAGCAGGGACGAAAAAAAAAAGACAAGAAGGAATCTATGAGAGGAGAAAGTGTCTAAAGAGGACTAAGATGAAGAAAAGGAAAGGAGAGATTCCAACTAACAAGATTGGTTTAATAAATTGCAAACAACAAAATAACTAAGTTCTTTTGTTTTTATGAGAGAGAAGAGATCCACATTCTACTACATAAACCCTCCTCAACAGTTTCCTATCGTTTATATAAAGGTTTTTTTTTCTTGTCTTGTGCCGTTTCTTCCACTTTGAAGGGCCACAATCTAGTTTGGATTTGTTGCTTACAATTTGTGTAATTGAATATTTTCTCGGGGGAGCCAAAACTATATTGTGGTAAAAAAGATCTGGAGCCACTTAATCTAGATCCTCCATAAAAGGAATGGTATCCTCAGAATCATAACCCTCAACCTCCACCTTGAGCATTAGAATTATTAATTCAATTATCTTTGCTCGGGATTGAAGTAGAGGGGTTAGAGTCTAAAATATGCACATGACCAGGCCTTAAATTTGTTTGAGGTTCTAGGAACTTGTCATGATTATGCCATACGAAGTCAGCATCCAGAGACCCAAATTTCTTGAGACTAATTTTTCTTGATCCAAACAATTTTTTGGAAGTACAGGCTCCAAATTTGTGACCCAACATATTGTAGTGAAAACATCTGAAAGGAAGGCCTTCAAAGTTTAAATATTGAGTCCATATGTCGTAGGAAGAATGAATCATAATAGAATGTGGGAGAGGTTTCAAGATATCCACTATGGTGCAAACCTTGATGAATCTACACTATGAAACCACCTCTTCAACATCTTGCTTGACAAAGGTTCCCACTTGGTTGATCAGGCTCTTGATGAGATCAAAATTACACTAATCAATGAAAGATTGTAAAACCTTATACAAATAGGGATGTTAGTGATTTTGGTAGAAGCTAGATCAAAGATGGGGGTCCATGGAGCAATGAAGGCGTCTGATTGTCTAAAGAACCAGGGTCCATTTTGAACCATGAAAATGTGGTCTGCAACAGAATGAAAATAAACTCGAAAGAAACTAAAATCTAGAGATTCAAAGATAGGGGTAGATAAATTGTTGCAGGAAGAAATAGCCCATCCAAGAAATTTATTGTAAGATGGTCATTTCCTCATGAATACAAGAATCAAAGAGCAACTTCCCACATTAGCTATGACAGTGTCCACACAAGCGCTGGAAGAACCTATGAGAGATGTAGAAGATATGCTAAGAGCTTTAGAAATTCGCCAAATGATCCAGAATTCCCAAGAAAATCTCAAATGAATGAGATATAGCCCTCAAAGAGGAATCTTGATGTCGATGGCGATGGACAAAGGTGTTACAAACTCTTTTGGGTGTAGATTTAATGCTCAAACAATCACCTACAGACTAAGTTATTCATGGGATGCTAGTGCAGTGCGCGAACGTGATGCAGGAGCATCCCCGGTTCTTGGCAATCTTGCATCAACCAAAAAAACATTTTTTTTAGTTTGTTTTCTGTTTTGCAGTTTTAGAATTTCTTCTTGCATTGTCTTACATTTGCTCATCAGATCTTGTGGAGCTAGATTTTGCTTGTAAACATGATTATCTTCCTTATTCCTAAACCGCAGGACGTTTGGATAATTTTTTGGCAAGTTATCGCTTCTGGATTCTAAGATAGTTTTTTGGCTTAGAACACCAAGACCTATTTTCTATTGGCGAATCTTGTGGATCCTTTCCATAGCTTGTGGAGCTTCAGTTCATTGATTCCAATGTTTCTTGGCCTGTGGTCGACCTTCCTTTGATCCGCACTTCATCCTTTAGATTTTCCGGAGGATTCTCTTTGGCGGAGGCCGACTTGGTGGTTTTACATGTTTAATCTTGTTTTTCTACATTTGATCCCTCTTGGGCCGATGTGAATCTCTCTTAAGCATATAAATCAAAGTAATTAAGCATCATAATTCATTCCATAGAATATAGGAGATATATCTTAAGATTTAGAGGTCCAGAGTTGACCGATTCTATAATTGAGCATGTATGCAGTAGGCCAGTGAGCCGAATCTTGAAGTCCGGATATTACTGACCATTTGTAATCAGTTTTCATGATCTAATTCATCTAGTTCTACATTGCCTCCATCATCTTGTATTGCTTTCATTGTGTTTACTCTTGCTGCACGATCTAGATAGATATCATTGAGGTCCCTCCTAACTGTGACTGCACCAAGTGGTATCAGAGCGAGATTCCATTCTGAAGATTGCGTGGTGCTGAAGATTTTGTTGTAAGGTGGTGGATCCGACCTGCAACTATAGAGGATTGGCGTGAAGATGGCACGAAGAAGAAATAGGAATGGTGGAGTGTGTGGGAATGAAGACCCTGCTATGATGAAAATGGTGAGAGGAATTGTAGCCCAGTTAGAAGCTGTTGAAACAACCCAGAGAAGAGGTCGACATATTAAATATGTGAGCGAAGATAGATAAGAAGAAACACCGACATAACAAGTAGCAAATCCACCAATGATTGATCTAGATGAAGAAAGGTTCTTGAGAGTTTTGAGTAGGGGGAACACCAAACCACATTTTACCCCACCAGAGTATGATGGAAAGTTGGATGAATTAATGGATTGGATCTCGGAGATGGAGAAGTATTTTGATTTTGAGAACATCACAGAAGAAAGAAAGGTGAAATATGCTTGTACCTAGTTGAAAGGTCATGCATCTCTTTGGTGGGAACATTTGTAGGTTGATAGACAAAGAAGAGGTAAAGAGAAGATCAAATCATGGGAGTGGATGGTTTCCAAGTTGAAATTGAAGTTTATGCCAGTTGATTACCATGTAAATCTGTTCCGGAAGTTACAAAACTTCAGAAAGAATCAAGTGTGAAGGAGTATACTGAAGCATTCTACAAGTTGAATATCAGATTTGGACATGTCGACGATGAGGATGAACAAGTTGTGAGATATTTGAATAGATTGTAGGTGTCTATACAAGATGAAATCAATTTGATCAAGTTACGGAGTGTCGAAGAAGCTTACCAATATGCCTTGAAAGTAGAAGAGAAGTTGAACAAAAGACATGAAGAAAGACAAAGAGGTAGAGGTGGAAGGTTTTTCATAGCAAGATTTCAAGGAGGGAGACGATATTGCAGAGGAAGAGGAACCTGTACAGATCAGAACAAAGACAAGAAAGTAAGCAAAGAAGGTAGTTCATCCCAGAAGGATGATAGAAATTTCTACCAGAGAAGAGAACTTGATGGTTATCAGAATGAGAGTTTTGGAAAAGATGATAGGAGACAAGAAAAGAGACTGTTTAGAGGAACTTGCTTTAAGTGTGGAGGAGAAGGACATCATGCTTTTGAATGTAAGAAGACAAATAACATTGGGAGAACATCATTGGTAGAAGAAAGCCCCATTGGATCAACTAACAAACTAGAACATGGAGAACTGTTGACGATGAGGATATCCTTGTGTCATAATGGAGAGGATGAAGAGCCCTTGCAGAGGAGGAATTTGTTCAAGACCGGGTGTAAGGTATTCGGTAAGTGTTGCAAAGTAGTTATTGATAGTGGTAGTTTGGATAATCTTGTTTCAGAAGAAATGATGAATAAATTGAAGTTGGAAAGATTGAAACACCCTAAGCCTTACCAAATAGCATGGATTCAAGATGATCATAAGTTGTTAGTGAGTGAGCAATGCTTGGTGAAATTGAAAATGAGAAATTATCATGATGAAGTTTTATGTGATATTATGCCTATGGATATTTGTCACCTTTTGTTGGGTACACCATGACAATTTGATAGATAGGCAATACATGATGGAAGGAAAAAAATATACACTATTGTAGAAAACATGATGGAACAGACCTTGCTACCATTGGAGGAGCCCCTGAAGAGCGAAGTCTGTACAAATGCTAGAATCTGTTTGGTGGATGGAAGGGAATTTCTGGATGGAATGAGACATGAGAATGTGTGTATTGCCTTAGTTCCTAAGAAGACTGGGAACTCGAAGCATGAAGAAGAATAATCGGAGGAGATAAAGGAGTTGCTGACAGAGTATGAAGACATTATTTCAGACAATGTACCTGATGGATTACCACCTATGAGGAGCATCAGTCATTGCATAGACCTGATTCCCAGAGCTAGTTTGCCTAACAAAGCTGCACACTAGACGACACCAACAAATAATGAGGAGCTGAATAGATAAGTGTAGAAATTGTTGAAGAAAGGTTTGATTAGAGAAATTTTATGTCTCTGTGCAGTACCAGCCATGTTAGCACCTAAGAAGAATGGAGAATGGAATATGTGTACCGATTCCAAAGAAATAAACAAGATCACAGTGAAGTACCCGTTTCCTTTGCTTAGGATTGATGACATAATAGATTTTTTGAGTGGAGCTAAATACTACACAAAGATAGACTTGAAGAGTGGATATCATCAGATCATAATCAAAGGAGATGAGTGGAAGACAACATTCAAGATAAATGAAGGATTGTATGAATGGTTGGTGATGCCTTTTGGATTGACTAATGCACCAAGTACTTTCATGAGATTGATGAATGAGGTATTGAAGAAATTCTTGGGTCAGTTTGTTATTGTATATTTGGATGACATTCTGATTTTTAGTAAGACAAAAAAGAGAATTTTTTGCATTTAAGACAAGTTTTACAGATGTTGAGAGAAGAGAAGTTGCTGATAAATCTAAAGAAGTGTAGTTTCATGAAGGAAGCATTAGTCTATTTGGGATTAGTGACATTTGCAAATGGATTAAAAATGGACCCTGAGAAGATAAAAGCAATTGTTGAATGGCCTACATCGGAAACCATTAGAGAGGTAAGATCATTTCATGGATTGGCTAGTTTCTACAAGAAGTTTATTAGAATTTTTAGTTCAGTTTGTAACCCTACAACCAGAACAAATAAGTTTTGAATTGTTGAAGCAGAAGGTGACTGAACAACCTCTGTTAGCTTTACTAGATTTCAACAAAGTATTTCAAGTAGACTATGATGAAAGTGATAATGCAATTGGAGCCTTATTAAGTCAGGAAGGAAGAGCAGTAGCTTATTTTAGTGAAAATTTGAATGATATAAGAAGGCGATATTTGGTGTATGATCAAGAATTTTATGCCATAGTTCAAGCCTTGAAGAAGTGGAGACATTACCTATTGCCTAAGGAGTTTTTGTTGTCTACTGATCATCAAGATTTGCAGTATTTGAACAGTCAGAGTAAGTTGAATTAGAGACATATGAGATGGGTAGAGTTCTTGCAGAGCTACAACTTTATGTTGAAGCATAGGAATGGAAAGTCAAAAAAAGTTGCTGATGCATTGAGTAGAAGAGAAGTTTGTTGACAGAGATGAGAGTGATAGCATTAGGATTTGAGGAATTGAAGACCTTGTATGATGATGACCCGGATTTTGCAGAACCTTGGAGAGTATGTAGAGAACCAATTATGGTAGATAGAAGTAAGTGGTTGGATTATTTAATTTAGGATGGGATATTATTCAAAGGAGTTCAGTTGTGTATACCTAAGAGTTCTATGAGGGAGAATTTGATAAAGGAGAAGCATAGTGGAGGATTAGCCGGACACTTTGGTATTGACAAAACAATAGCTTTGGTAAGGTAACATTACTTTTGGCCTCAGATTCATAAGGATGTCAGAAAATTTGTGTAGAGCTATAGAGTTCGTCAGGTTGCAAAAGGTAGTAGTTAGAATGTGGGATTGTATAAGCCTTTGATAGTACCAAAGAGACCTTGGGAGGACATAAGCATGGATTTCATACTTGGATTACCTAAAACATAGAGAGGAATGATTCTATATTTGTGGTGGTGGATAGATTCTCGAAGATGGCTCATTTCATACCTTGTAAGAAGACATCATATTCAGTACATATAGCTGACTTAGTTTTCAAGGAAGTGGTGAGTTTACATGGATTACCGAAGAGCATAGTTTCAGACAGAGAAACTAAGTTTATTGGTTATTTTTGGATAACACTTTGGAAGAAGATGAAGACAGGTTTGAAATTTAGGTCTACTTTTCACCTACAGAATGATGGACAAACAGAGGTAGTAAATAGGAATTTGAGAAACTTTTTGAGATGCTTAGTTGGAGAGAAGACCAGAAGTTGGGATTTGATTCTTGCACAAGAAATTTTTTCCTATAATAATTCAGTGAATAGGAGTTGATGCTCTATAAAAAGGGAAGGTTAGTCAATGATAACAAAACACAAACAAGAAGAAAAGCCAAATTGTTAGTGTCAAAAATCATAAACAAAATACTTTCCTACACAAGCATATCAAAAGAGATACCAAAAGCATGAGAGAATGTCTAACTAGAAAGATAACTATGATGAGGCATCTCCAAATGCCTCCTAACATGCTCTTGGCTCCTTCTCCTTTGTTCCTCTCTTCTCTAAGTTCCAAAATAGTGTAGCTCTCAACAACTTTTTGCACTATGGATGCTTATGGAGGTTTGAGATTGAAGTATTTGCTCTAAATGTGAATAAAAAGCTAATACTATGCTATTGATACTAAAATGATTTATTTTAACCAAAATGACAATATATTAGTTAATTATGCTAAAATGCGCTTTCAAAATGCCTATAGCTTAAATGCATACAAGTTTTCAGGATCTGGATTATGAAGAAATGAGCTCTATTTATAGGAAAAATGGAGCAATGGATGGTTGAGATTGAGTAATCTCAACAAGGGTCAGGATTGAATGATTTGAGATCTATGTGAGGGCTTTCAACCCAATCCCAGGATGACAAGTGTCAATGTGAGATAGGTTGAGAGGAGAGGGAATAAGCATTAAATGTTTGACATGACCTTGGGAGTTAAGGTCAAGGTTAGTTGAATGAATAAACTCTTTATTCAAAGAATAAAGCTTTTATCTAATGGATAAACTCTTGTGCAAAGGCAAAAGGGATAAACATGGTCAAAGCAATAAATGCTTGAGGAGACACATGAGTGCAAGTTGAAATAACCATAAATAGTTATGTAAGAGCCATTAATGGTCATGTAAGAGCCATTAGTGGTTTTGGAAGACTTTGGAGGTTAAATTGTTGAACACACAAAACATTAAATGCTTTTCAAAGACTTTGGAGTCTTTGAGAAGTGACTTAAAGTTGCTTAGGAATGTGACAATAATTAGGGAATGGATTAGGCTAATTAGGAAGGGGTTAGAAGAATCTAGAAGGGGGTTTAGGAAATGCAAGTGGATTTGGTGGGTGAGGGAAAATAGGATTTTATTAAAATAAAATTAATTTATTTCAATTTGTGTGTGCAAGTTGCATTTGTAGGAAAATGCAAGTGGGGGGATAAATGATTTAAATAAATGTTTGATTTTAATTTATTTAAAAGAGGAATAGGGGAATTAAATGAAATAAATATGATTTATTCATTTAATTGATTTGAATTTGGTTTAATGAATTAATTGAAATAAATTGAATAATTTATTTGATTAATAGGAGAATGTTTTGAAGATGAATTAATTAATATTAATTTAATTAACTTGATGGCTAGTGGATTTTTAATCAAATAAATAGGGAATATTTATTTAATTAAATTGGACAGATTTGTGTGACTACATTTGCCCCTCTTTGAGATGGTGCGGTTTATCGCGTCGTTTCAAAGAAAGAAAAACTAGTGTGAAGAAATGCCCCATAAAATATAAATTTAATGGGTGGTATGCCCCCTTGAGAGATGGGCCGAATTTTTTTGAAAAATCAGGTGATCTCTTGAAAAAGAATGAAAATTGGCAGGGTGGTAGAAGAGAAGAAGTTAGCAATACTGGTGAAAAAAAAGAAGAAATCAGACAGAAAACAGAGAAATGGGGGGCTCAAAAAGTGCACGGGGACCACAGCGGTGAGCGGCGGAAAAGTTACGATGACGACGAAGGGCTTTAAATGGGGAGAAAGGGGTGAAAACAGGATCATTTGTAACCGCAACCATTGTGAAACTATAGCTTTGATAGTGACCTTTTGGAGGAGCAAGTAGCAGTCAGGATGCCGGTACCAGTAGTAGAGCACCGATTTGAGCGAGTCCGTCAGTTCCAGCGGCTAGACGACTATGGACCAATGGTACGCAAATTTGAAATTTTAATTTTTATACATTTTTGTCATGTTTTTTGCTGAGTCTAAGTTGAGTTGGGACAATAGCACTGAAACTATGTTTTGGCGTTATTGTCCAATTAACTAGCGCTATTATGCCGCAATGGCACTATTGAGGTCCTATTTGAGCGCTTTTGAAAATTGTAGCGCTATTGTAGGCTTGTTTAGGCGCTATTGTTTGATGAGCTCGATTGAGGGGTCAATTGAGCGTGTTTGTGTTTAAGCAGCACTATTGTATAGCTGTTGTAGCACTTTTGTAGTTTTAGTGCTTTTGCATAGCTGATTAAGCGCTTTTGTTAGGGGTTTAGCGCTATTGTAGAGAAGTAGCGCTTTTGTTTGCAAGATAATAGATGCCCCTGTTTGTGTGAAAAAAATCTCCCGATGCCAAGGATGGATGGATAGGGATGTGAAGTGGGAGTTGTTTTGAACCATAGCAGCCTGATGAGACTTAGGTCATGTAGGATAAATGCCTGTTGAAGTCTAGTGTGCCATGATTGCCTACCTGTTGAGACCCGAAGATACTTGATCAAAATATCTGTTGATAGTTTAGGTTTAAACTTAAGAAAGTTTGAAAACAAAACAACTGATGATGATTGACTGATGCCCGTGTGCAGGAGGATCTACGCGTGTTGTAGTTACGCGAGAGACATCTTGCGACACAGGGTTTGCGGGATTGGCTGACAGAGGCCGAGATCAATTGTATTGCAGCTACGGGTTTATACGATGTGATGCATATGCCCGTGATTTGGATGAATCACAGATTGATTACCGCTTTAGCAAAGTGCTGACACAGTGAGACGTGCATATTTCACTTTGCGCAGGGGGAGATGACAGTGACCCTGAAGGATGTGTGGCGCATCCTTCGTATTCCGATTCGGGGGAGCTGGTCACATACGATAGATCATGGGGGACTCTAGTAGTACAGAGATTCTTTGATGAGGACGTGTTCATTGATGATGGCTCCATTGCCTGGGAGGATATCACTGCATTATACAAGCCTTTACCAACAGTTTTGTCAGGCATTGTGGGAGGACTATTGTGTCCTGATAGGCGCTCGCATGGTCTGGCCATTGGATGTGGACAGGTGATAGAACAGATGATTACAAAGGGGACCCGTTTTGCCTGGGGACCGTGCGTGCTGGCGCACTTATATCAGGAGCTGCAAGAAGTGGTATACTGCGGGAGGGGTTCATTAGCAGTGGGAGTGATGCTGCTACATATTTGGGCGTGGGAGCACTTACCAGTGACTTGACCAGTGAGTCTCAGATTTTGAGTAGTGGATCAACCGTATATGTTTATGTACAGCGGTATGATGAGTCAGCCCTACCTGGGGAAGTTAGAGTGGTGGCGACGGGCATTGGATGATCTTGATGTAGTGATATGGAGACCCTATCTGGAGTGCGAGCCCTGGGATGATGATGCGAAGGCATTGCCATATGTATTTATGACCCGATTCCTCATTGGGAGGACCTCGTATCATGTAGAGAGATAGGTGCCAGGTAGAGTGATGAGGCAGTTTGGATGGTAGTAGGGACTGTCTAGGGGATCAGGGGAGTATGCCAGAGTGGTCCAAGAGAGATATGCATGGGGGCTAGTACTTCCATATGATCAGGCACTGGCAGAGTTTCGGATGCTGCAGGTGAGACCTTGGGATATGCGATCGAGGGTGGTGGATGCAGGGGTATCGGATGAGTATATGCAGTATATGGTGGCTCATCTGATTCTTTGGATATTAGATCCGACGGAGCTGATGCCCGATTTTGAGGATGATAGGGGATGAAGATGGAGGAGGAGAGGGGGGAAAGGACCTATGGTAGCTGGACGAGGGAGAGGAGATGGTGGAGATGGAGGAGGAGGGGATGGAGGAGGAGGGGGGATGGGGGAGGTGGTGGTGGAGGTGGAGGAGGTGGTGGGTTGGGCAGTCGGATCCAGTGGAGAGGGAGAGGCGGATTGCCACTACGGATATCGCAGGGACCGTTGATGCAGGGAGGAGTTAGATTGGGTGGGAGAGGTATGGAGAGGGAGATACTGATGGATAGAGGGGAGAGAGCCACTAGAGAGGGATATATCGGTGAGGCAGCTATGGAGACAGGAGAGGGATTAGGTAGAGATATGTGGGAGCGACTGATAGCACATTTGCAGTCTCTACTTGAGGCATCCAAGACACAGGTAGAGGATTTGGAGGCGGAGGTTGCAGCTAGAGATGTGCAGCTATTTGCATGAGAGTCAGAGCTGACTGTAGTGCTGCAGGAGAGAGATTAGGCCATGGACAGGGTGATCCAGTTGCAGGAGAGAGTGAGGGTTTTGGAGGGAGTACAGGGACAGTGGCCATCTGTGGAGGCAATGGCGAGGGAGGTACGGAGAGCAGGTGGAGAGGTTGATTATTGGCAGGGCCTATATGAGCAGGTGGTACCATCTAGTCAGTGAGAACTGAGCTATTCGCAGATGCAATAGGCCAGATTAGAGCGATCCTAGAGGATGCAGAGCAGTGGGGGTGTGATGGGTCCTCTACGGAGAGACAAGTCAGGGGGTGTAGGAGCTAGTGGGGGATTGATGGGGCTTTCACAGAGAGATAGATCAGGTGGTGAGAGGATGAGTGGGGGAGCAGATGGCGATGGTGGTGCAGCATCTGGTCAAAGTGGCATCTGAGAGAGCATTTTGCATATAGGTATTTTATTTTTGGACTGTATCTTGGATGGCTCTTGGTAGCCGATTTTGTAGACTTTATTGTACTCTGATACATGAGATGATATATATGAGGAGATCCCATTTTTTTGATTTATATGCATATGATATGTATGGATGTTTATGCAGGATGGTAATTTTATGAGTTTTATGCTTAGATGGATACGTGTATATGTTATGTATTTATGAGATGATTCCTATATGCATGTTTTTATGAAGATTTATGATGTTGGATACTGACATATGAATGCAGGTTTATAAATGTGTGCATGTTTTGCTTGATGTATTGCTTTATGTATGTAATGCCATGATGATGATGTATGCTCATGATGATTTATATATGTAATGCTATGATGATTGATGAACGGGATTTTGGTACTTTCATTTTTGATATAATAATGAGATAATGATATGCAATGATGTTAATGCAAAGAATGAATGATTTATGTATGGATATGTAGCTAGATGTTTTTAGATGAATGTAATATGGATAAACAAATGTAAAGTACAAATGCTTATATGATGATGTCTAAATGAATGCATACGTATAATGGATATAAAATGGTATGAACCAATTTTTGAGACAAATGGTTTTATGATTTTAAATGTCCTAAATATGATTAAGTAAAAAAGGATAATGTGATGATAATGCAACTTATGGTTTAATAACTGCACCTTAATGCAATTAAAAAAAAGAGAGGATAATGAATGCAATGTAAATGAATCTTAAAATGAGCATAATAAGATACATAATAATGGATGAATGAATGAACCTTTCAACTAATAAATAGATGAATGAATGCATGCAATGATAAATAATAAAGGATGATAAAATGATTAACTGACATTATATGAGTGCATAGTAAATGGTTAATACAATCAAGGATAATTTTGATCATATGAATGAATCTAATCATCATGTTTATGCAATGATGCAAATGATATAAGAAGACTAATGTCAATAAATTGAATGAACTATATGCAATTTAATTTAAAAATGACATGAATGTACTTGATGCAAAATGCAACTAAATGTAATGATGATATGACCATGATGAATGCAAGGTTTTTGAGACTTTGCATGATGCATTGATGATGTATCAGAGTACTCGGTCGTGATTGTATCCAAGATGGCTCAATTCTTACATAACTGGTCATATTAACCTTGCTCACATTTGCATACAAATCATACATATGAATGAGTGAATGGATGGGTGATATGCGACGAAATGCAGTATATAAACAGATGAGATGAAATGACGATCCATAGTGCTCTATTTTCATCATTGAGCTTTAAAATGTTGTAAGAAAATACAAGCATCTTGACATAATGATTCAAGATGACGTGAGTAGTTCTTACATGGATTTTGATATAGCAAGTTAATACAAATGACTTGATATAATGGGTCAAGTCGACTAGAGTATTGCTTGCGGAATAGACAAGGATCATCTCTATTTATGCATGACTTGGATCGTCCTCCTTGATCTTGAATTGATCATATCCTGAGACAAGTTCACACCTTAATAAGAGACAAAAACCTTTATCCAAATTGGATGAGGAGGAACCAAAGAAGGAGCATTGGTGTGGTAAGCAAACAGTATGTACATAAAGAATAAAGAATATGGATCCTCGGTAATGGTTCATGCTCATATGGTCGAGGTATACATTGTAGTCAACAAGCTGTAGTGATCTATGATTGCATTTTGCATAAGATCATGTAGTTTAGTGAACTTCCCACGTAGACACCATTAGTACATGCCCCATAACTTCATCCGAATAATGTGCCGAAGATACACAAACAATGCTGAGAGATCCTGATATAGATAAACGAATGAATTACTCACAAATCAACCAAGTATTTGATAGCTTAACACAATTTTCTTGTCAAAGAAAATGTCATTTTGTCTTTGTTTTGGTAAGGAAGGATGCATCCTTGTTGAAGACAATTTTTGAGTGTTGATGTTGATTTGTTTAGTTAATTTGGAGAAGTGATCATTGTGCGAGTATTTGTTCAATGTTTGTATGGTATTTGCTCGGATGAGTATATACAAGGTTTTTCTATGTTTTTGTTTTGATTTTTGATGTTTTCTGATGTTTTTTTGGATTTTGGATGATAGTTTTGAATGGTTTTTTTTTGGATTTTGTGAGATAGTTTTCAAATGTTTTTGGTATTTTGTGAAAAAGGGTTGAATGAAGTGTAGACGTATAAAAATGACCATATTCCTAAATGAATATTTTATGTTCATTTCTCTATTTAATTAAATCCAATTTAATTAAATTATCCACATTCCTCTATTTAATTAAGAAAATTACTCAATCAAATTCACTATACCCATTTAATGAATAAATCATTTTATTCAATTAAATCCCCCCTATCCACTTTTAATTAAATTCAAATTTTATTAAACAGTTATCCTAAATTAAATAAATCTAATTTATTTAATTGCAACCAAATTGAATTAAATTCATTAAATTCAATTAAATCCTATTATCCCTCCATCCACTTGCATTCTCCTACATTTCCCACTTGCTTCCTAAACCCCTTCCTAATTTCTTCTAGACTCTTCTAATCGTTTCTAATTAGCCTAACCCATCTTCTAAACTTTGTCACATCCCTAAGCAAGGGGAAGTCACTTCTCAAACCCTCAAAGTCTTTGATAACCATTAAAGGCTTCAAGCCTTCAACCACTTAATTCCCCAAAGTCTTCATAACCATTAATGGTTAACTCAAACCCTCCTACATGGTTAAAGAATTTCTTTTAACTCAACCTTCATCCAACCCAAGGGTCTCATCAAGCATTTAATGCTTTGACCATGATTATCTCTTAATCATTTGCACAAAGGTTTATCCTTGGATTAACTCTTAATCCAGTGGGTAATCCTAACTTAAGCTTGACCCTTACCTTTTAGATAACCCTAAGGTCTTCTCAGGCATTTAATGTCTCCAACCCCTTCTCTCAACCCAACCCTATGTTGACACTTGTCACCATTTCATTGGTGCAAATTGCAAACATGGATCCCCAACTTTCAAACTCAACCCTTGATCAACTCTTTCAATCCTGACCATCCATTGCCCTGTTTTTGCTATAAATAGAGCTCTCATTCCTCCATTTTGAATCATCCTCCAAATTTGTAGTATCACACTTATGCTCAAATACATTCAAGCTTTCATATCTTATTTTATGCTCATCATTTTAGCCTCTTTTAAATAAGGAATTAGTCTAAATATGCATGTTTAGAATAATTTCTTTATCACTTTAGCTCAATCATAGACTAATATATCATGTTAGGATAGTATTTATACTAACCTTTGTCATCTTATAATCTAGTTTATTGCATTTTAAGATCATCCATAGGATGCATCTCATACTAAAATCTATCAAAGCATCCCTCGTTCTTGCATTTGCCATCCCTAAACCATTTTGCTCAGTGATCTGAGAGCAAAAACATTGGTTTGAGGGACATTGTAAGATAGAGAACCATGGGACCAACCTTGGGAAGCTGAGTAATACTTCATTACTCCATAGCTTGCACCAAGAAGTCCTATGTGTGTGTGTGGACAAGTATTTTGGAACATTTTTCACATATTGAGTTCTATTGACCCGCTTTTTCCGCATACATTTCTGGCGCCCACTGTGGGGCTCAACCCTATATATCAAATAGGTTTTTAAAATTAACCACTTTTGCAGGTTCGCGGGAAATAGGAATCAGCGAGTGGGAAACATTCCTTAGTGCATCCAGTTAACAATCTAGCGCGTCCCGCCTACTGTTTAGCACGTGGGGTCTCTACTCTAGCATGTAAAGTCCTTTCTTTAGCGCATGACCTCCACTAAATTTTTCTTGTAGGTCTCAGCGTGAAAGAAAAATAGAGTAGTGCATCTGAAAAATAGATTGGCACGTCGGGTCTGTTAGATAGCGCATCCAGTTCACTATCTAGTGCGTGAAGTCTATCATCCATCGCATAAAATCCATCTTTTGGCGCATCAAATCATCACTTTTCCTGTAGGTCTCAGCGTGGGAGAAAAATAGAGCAACGCTTCCGACGCACAGAGTAGCACATCCAACAAACAGTGTAGCGCATTTAGACATAACTTTAGCACATCTAGATTATATTGTAGCGCGTACAATCCTTTTTGTAGCACATTGCAGACAGAAGGCAAAAATAAAAAATTGTAACCGAAATTAAATTTAGACTTGTAGAAGTCCACCAAAATCTGGATTTTTCTAACTATTTGACTGGAATTTTGCAGGAATCTGACAATTTCTTGCAGGTAGAGCTGGAAAATTTTCTTTTATCGAATTCTTTTGTTGACCACCAAAGATCGAAATTTTGCTTTGTTGACCAAATTATTTTCCTAGATTAGAAAATCATTGCTATGAAGGGTTAAAAAGAACATCATGCTTATTGGAGCAACATTTCCAAATAGAAGATAGCAAATAATTATCTTAAAGGCTTAAAAGAACAACTTGATTGGCTTGTCTCGAAAGTGGAAGGAATATGTTCTCCCCTTAACTAGGTAATCAAAAATTCAAACCACTCTTAAAAGCTTTTTTTACTTCAAGCAATAAAACCTTTAGCAGGCCTGCCTTCCCAAGGAGTTGAAATCAACTCTTAAAGCCGTTTATGGTCGGTGTGAAGGGAACGACCTAAGTGGGGAACGACTTTGACGCCAAGAATTCCAACCTACTATAATCAAACGTGGAAAGTGACGAAAGTCCTTTTCAATGGTTGCGCGCAGCGATTAGCCTTCCCCTAGTATCCTTGAGATACGTAAAGCCTTTGTTCTAAAGGTTGGGAAGCCTACTGAGGGAGTTTATCACTGACGGCCGAACGGGAAGCCTAATTACGAACTATAAAAATAGAAGCTTTGAACCGAGTCAGTAACTAGACATTTATAACATCATAGTGCAAGGGTGGGGAAGAATCCGCCCCCAAGATTCCTCACCATATATCTCCCAAGATAACTACTCAATTGTGAAGCGATTCACTTTGGGTTAATTTCTGGCAAAAGGCAAAAAAATGATCACCCTCTAGGGGGTGACACGACTGTTTGAGCTGACGGAGTATCGAGACTAGTGGGCTATGATGTTATTTATGACCCTTGACTAAAGAGTCTTTCTGAAGTGTATTATTCATATCAAAACCTGTTAAAACATTGGGGATTTGAACACATCCTCGCAGAACATACACTCTTTGTTAGATTAGGCAAAATGGTTGTACTTTTTGTGCCGTGCTTGCATTAACTACTTCAGAAAATCATCCATCCAACTTGAAAATTTCACAACAAAAGTTCAAAATTTGAAAAAAATCAACCAAAGGAAAAATCAGGGCAGTTTAGCGCATAAGAGCAACTTCTTAGCGCGTGCAGACTTTCTGTTAGCGCATCCAAACATCAAATTAGCGTGTTAGTTCAAAACAGTAGCGTTCCATCTCAAGGCAAAACAGTGTAAAATCCTTTAGAGCATCAAAGAAACAGTCTAGGGCGTGGAAACATCAGCTTAGCATGTAGAGGCTAAAAAGTAGCGCATCAGGCTCACGGGTTAGCGCGTTGTAGGTCCAGGGTAGTGCATATCTTTTAAAAAACAAATAGAAAACATTTTTGAACATTCAAAACTTTAGCGAGTGTCTGGGGCAGCCTAGCGCTTGTGGTCCGTATTTTAGCGCATGGGGTAAATTTGGTAGCGCATATAGTCTCTGTTTTAGCACGTGATCCAAAACACAAAAACGGAGGGCAAAACAGTGAGGAATTTTAAAAATTTCAAAAACATTTTTTAGAAGCCTTCTCCATCAGACATCATTTTTTCATCAAACAAGAGTAGCGAAAACAAACCGTTAAGACTATTTCTTAAGCTAATTTGTGTCAAAACAAACGTTGTAAAATCCTAAACGAATCACACGATAAAACATGTCTATCTTATCATAATCTGGAAACCTCATCATTAGTATCAATAGAATCCTTTACCATCTTACGGATTTTATCTCACAAAAACCACTTGTTTAAAATTTTCATATTGTCAAATCAAGTTTCCATATCGGGAAGCTTTTATCCATATCATTTGACACACTTTGTCATGAAGGGGCATCTAAACCTTCACTCTGATAAAGTAAGATTTGAATTTTTTTTTAACAAGATCAACTGAATCTAAACCAATCAAAAGAAACCATTGATCACTCATGCATGACTAATCCTCATATTCTGAGAAGAAAGAACCTTTATCGTAACATCATGTTGAAGAAACAACAACCTAGTCTTTCCAAATTCATCAAGAGAAACAAGTTCTTATACATCAATCGTCAACTCTTCAAATCTCATCGGGTATTCCTTCATCACGTCAAACGTTATATCCAAAACAAATCCAACGAATTTGACAAAGAACCCTTGAAGACAAGAGCCTACTGTCAAAAGTCCGCTTTTAATCAAATCATAAACCGCAAAGGTAAAATCAATCCAGCATTCTTACCCGACGAGTGTATCACTTATAACACATCTCGACCAGAACCACCCACCCCCGAGCAACATATCAACAAGGCTTTTGTCCCTTTCATCACTGAAAGTTTCTACTAAAATGCCTGTTACTCGCTCTCAAAGAAACCAACAAAGCAAGACACACGCTAAGTCTAGTATGAATCGAAGATTGTCAAATCCTTTTGAAGTTCCACCTTTAGAAGAACCTGAAATTACTGAAGCACTTCTTCAGGATTGTCAGGAAAACCCTTCATTCCAAAAGCTTGTAGAAAGGCTCATGGAAAATGACAAAGAAAAATATCTGCTCATGCTTACAAGTAAAGGCGTTAAACTTTTCGAAAATTTAGACTCAAATATCTTTAAAACTGGATCTTGACAATATGCATATCAAGAACAACAAAGAGAAGAAGAAACCCGTAACTTTGAACAACACATACTTGAGCAACACATTCCAGAACAACGCATACCAGAAATGCGTATACCTGAGCTAGAAACACTAGAGCAAAATATACCATTTACCACACCTTTTCAACTAAGAACAAATACAAGGGAAGAACTTTTCCCTCGACAAGACAATATACCTTTGGCTGCCCTTACTCAACAAATGCAAATGTTGCAAAGGCAAATACAGGATATGCAACAAGGGACAACAGTGCGGTACTCTTTAAACAAAATCTGTCCTTATCCATTTGATAGAAGATTGAACATGGTGCCTTTTCCTCCAAACTCAGACGTTCCCAAATTTGATAAATATGATGGGAAAAGTGATCCCTAAGATCATGTTCGAGAATTTTGCACACTGAGCCTTGAATTTTCTCACGATGAAACCTATTTGATGAGGTTATTCCCCAGAAGCTTGGGAGGGCAAACCATGGAATGGTTATCCAAAATTACACCGCCTGTTAGATCATTTGATGAATTGGTTAACAAATTCATAACCCAATATTCCTACAACATCCAACATGCCATAACCATGCTAGATGTTTGCAACACCAAACAAAATAACAATGAAACATTCATGATATTCCTTCAACGCTGGCGACGTGTGGTATTCAGATATCCTCGAGATATTCCCAAGAAGGAGAAAATGGAAATCTTCATCGATAACTTGAATAGTGAAATGAGTTACAGACTAAAACTTCAATGCATACCATCTTTCGCTAAATTAATTGAGAATGGCATTCAAGTAGAAGAAGCATGTGTCAAAAAGGGAACACTCAAATTTTACAAGGAAGGAACAAACTCATCAAACTACAATAACCAGAACAACACCAACCTTGACAAATCTCGATTTTGGACTCGAAACAAAAACGAAGGCAACAATGAATCATATGATCCCAAATCTAAGCAACCAGTGCTTGCATTGTCTGGAAATCCTCAAAACACGAAAAATCCTAAAAATGCTAATCCAAATGCTAACACATACGCACCAAACACCGATCAAGGACAACTCAACACAAACAACACCAATGATACTCAAAGCAAAAACATGAATCCAGGACCTAGCAATAATTCACGCAACAACATAAACAATTTCCAAAAGTGTATCTTCACACCATTGGGGCAATCACTAGAATCAACATTAAGAGAACTTTTGGCACACAAGATTCTTTTCTTGCCTCCAATCAGCAACTATGAACCTCAAATCAAACCACCTTGGTGGAATGATTCACACTATTGTGATTACCATCGTAACAAGGGTCATCAGACAAACGATTGCATGAGGTTAAAACACGTGGTGCAAGATATGATTGATCGAGGTGACTTAACAATAGATGGTCTCAAAACAAATAGTGATCATGGAGCCTTTAAAAATCCTCTTCCAAATTACAAAGATGGAGCTTCAACCTCGGATAATACACGCAGAGCTCATATCAACCATATCTACAACAACACCATAAATCACATATCAGCTGAAGATCATCAAGTAAATGTCACCACCATCCAAGATAAGCATGATCATGAATCTATCAATGTAACAACCCGAACTCAGAAATATGTCTTGAAAGGACATACTGCACCTACAACTACCACACCAAAAATCCAATATGACTTGGTCAGCGAACTACGTAAAACTCCAGCACAGATATCTATACTAGAATTGTTGAAACTATCACCAAAGCACAAAGTTAGAACAAGCGCTATTGGAAACCAATGTACCTCAAAATTTGGATACGGACAGATTTCAAGCCATGGTCGTCCATATGACTGGACCTCATAACCTTACCTTCTCAGAACATGACAATGCTTCATTAATCCATCCGCATAATACTCCTCTCCATATCGAAGTCATTGTTTGCAAGCACCGAGTAAAAAGAGTCCTAATAGATGGAGGAGCCGGACTTAATATATGTACTTTAAAGCTTATCCGTGCATTAGGCTTCTCAGAAGAATCTATTGATCTTTGCAAGAAGATTACCATAAAGGCATATGATGATGAGGAAAGATCCTCTAAAGGAACTGTGATATTACCTATTCAAGTGGGACCAATACAAAAGGATACTGTATGTCAGGTCTTGGACATAGACCTTACCTACAATATTTTATTAGGGCGACCCTAGATACATGAAATGCAAGCAGTACCTTCCAAATATCACCAGTGTGTAAAATTTCCTTATAATGGAAAAGAAGTATCCATATCTACTGATCACAATCCATTTCAACATTGCAACGCAATGGGGGCAACCCAAGATAGTTTGGTTCCTCATAATAGAGAAAAGCAGCAATCTTCAACATCAGATCAACAAACAACAAAATCCAACTCCTTATGGGGAGACTTCAAACAGAAAATGCAAATCAAAGACCAAGGTATGGGAGAATACTCTTTGGAGCCTTTATGTTTGGCCAAATTTCCCACATCACCTAGATCTCATGGATTGCCTACTACATCAACACATCTGGTCACTCAGCCCATCACCAAATTTGATGGTACCTTCATCCAATTGGGCACTTTGGCACATGAATCAGAAGACAAAGATATTCTTAGCTGGTTATACAAAGATGAGAAAGAAGATAATAGAGCAACCGCTCTGGATATTGTTCTACCTACACACCTATATGGAAAAGGATACTTAATCATGCAGCAAATGGGATATGACGGTAAAGGACCTATTGGGAAACGCAAGGAAGGAGTCATTGAACCTATAAATCTTCCTTCCCAACCCAATAGAAACAAAGCAGGATTGGGTCGTGAGCTCACCTTCCTATCAAAAAGGCCACCCCACCTAACTACCAAACCTCAATGGAAAGTAAAGACAAAGTACAAAGAAGAGTCCTGGCAGGAAGCACTCTTTGAATCAGCAGAAACAATCCGCAAGGCATGGGAATGTCAGGATCAGAAGTTACATCAGGAAAAGCTTCTAAAACACAAAAGGGCCATATCTGCAGCAGTAGCTCATATTCAGACACCAATATCTCAAGAACAAATAAAATCATCTCCGGATACCTTTGTTTCTCCCCGAAGAAGCACAGTCTATGAACAAATACAGAAAATAGAAGACGGATCTGACACAGAATCAACAAAAACTATCAAAATGGTATCTATCATCAAAGATTTGTTTTCACCATACAACATACCAGTTTACAACACTAATAGAATCTGGGATGATGCCTCAGAGACTGATTCCAATGAATATGAATGGGGTACTTGCTCCAACGCTACTACAGATATCCCTAATGATACTGATTCTATATCTCTTTCTCAGGAAGAACATAGCACAAGAGATAGACCTCTTGAATTTGGCCCGCAAAATATCTATGACGCCATGGAAAGCGAATAGAAAAATTATGAACAAGTCTATGTAGAAGATAATACCATCGAAGACCTCGACGAAATCCTGAACTTCTTTAAAACCAAGAACAATCATGATGAAAACTCCGTCCTAACACTCACAGTAGCCGAACTTGATCCACCTAATGATTCCTTATTGCTTGTCTTTCCTAACCTCATCGACTGGGATGAACCTAAAATCCATGATATACCAATTTTCCCAGATGATGAATCTATTATCCATTACCTATGTACCATAGATCCAAAAATAGGCTCTACCAGTGAATGAAATAATGATGTCTACAAACCAGGGAGTGCCAAGTCTCTCAGTCGCAAAAATAAACCAAATAAAGGATTTGATGCTGAAAACCAGTCCATGGCAGCTCTCGATCACAAAAAAGTAAAAATAAAGGACGCATCTGAGGGTAAAAACCTTTTTAAGGCACCTAACGATGGGAGACTTGACACTCTTCCTGAGCACTTTCATGAGCAATCACCCATATTGATTGAGCCCACTCAATCAATCAACATTGGTACCATGGAAGTAGTCAGAAACCTACACCTTGTAGAATCTCTGACAGAGGAAGAAAGATCAGCATTCATCATTTTCTTTAAAGAACAACAAATTAACTTTGCTTGGTCATATGCTGATATGCCCGGAGTGGATCCACACTTAATCATGCATCACTTGTCCATCTCTTCCAGAGTTAAACCAGTCAAGCAAAAGCTATGAAAAATGAATCCACAGGTGGCACTCATGGTCAAAACTGAACTAAAGAAATTATTAGACGTCGGATTCATCAGACCCATTGACTATGCAGAATGGATTTCCAACAATGTTCCAGTATCAAAACCAGATGGTAGTATCAGAATTTGCACTGACTTCAGAGACGTCAACAAAGCTTGTCCAAAGGACGACGTTCCTCTGCCCAGTATCGACATAATTGTCGATCTCACAGCAGGCCATGCAATGCTCTCACTAATGGACGGTTTCTCAGGCTATAATCAAATCAAAATAGCCCCAGAAGATCAAGATAAAACCACATTCACCTGTCCTTGGGGAATGTACTGTTGGAATGTTATGCCTTTTGGCTTAAAGAATGCAGGAGCCACTTATCAAAGAGCAATGACCACAATATTCCATGACATGATGCATACATTTATGAAAGACTATGTGGATGATTTACTCGCTAAATCCTTCACCAGAGCAAAATATCTCAGCATCCTAACAAAGATCTTTGATCGATTGGAGAAATTCCAAGTTAGGCTCAATCCTAAGAAGTGTGTCTTCGGGGTTACATCAGGCAAGTTACTAGGCTACATTGTCTCAGCTAAAGGTATTGAAGTAGATCTAGCAAAGGTACAAGCCATTATGGACATGCCACCACCAAAGAATATCAGTCAACTCAGATCTCTACAAGGACGACTTCAATCAATCAGATGATTCATCGCTCAGCTAGCAGATAAAAGTCTACCATTTAACCATTTACTACACAAAAATGTACCTTTCAAATGGGAGACCAAGTGTGTAGAATCTTTTTACCAAATCAAACAGTACCTGATAAATCCACCAGTTCTGGTACCACTAGTCACAGGAAAGCCTCTTATCTTATATATCTCAATAACAGATATATCACTGGGGGCACTATTGGCACAAGAAGATCAACAAGGGAAGGAACGCACCATATATTACATCAGTAGGACATTGAATGGCTATGAACTCAACTATACATTCATCGAAAAGGCTTTCCTAACAGTGGTTTTCGCATCTCAGAAGTTCCAACATTATATGCTAGCACACACCATCAAGCTAGTCGCGAAAATTGATCCTCTCAAATATCTACTTAGCAAGGCAGCTCTTACAAGCCGATTGGCTAAATGGGTCATGATTCTCAGTGAATTTGACATCCAATACATAGAAAGACGAGCCATCAAGGGACAAGCAATTGCAGATCAGTTGGCTGAAGCACCACTACCAGGCAAACACACCATGGAGATTGAATTTCCAGACAGGGATGTTCTTGCTCTTTCTACTAAAAAATGGACCCTATACTTTGACGGATCCTATACACAACATGGTTCCGGTGCTGGCATTCTGTTCATCACTCCTGAAGGACACACTATACCAAGATCATATAGGCTTATGTTTCCATGCACAAATAATGTGGCTGAATATGAGGCACTGGTTATAGGCATCAAAATGGCCGTAGAATGGAAAATCACAGAGTTAAAAGTCTATGGGGACTCACAACTGGTCATCCATCAAATTAACAACAACTATCAGACAAAGGATGACAAGCTACTACCCTACAAGCGAATGGTGGATGACTTCAAACAGTATTTTGTGCACAACACCTTCGAGCAAATACCAAGATTGAACAACAAAGCAGTCGATGCAATGGCTACTATCGCTTCACTATTACAAATTCCAGAGCAACAGATTCGTTACGAGTTCCTGGTAGAGCAACTATTCTCCCCCACCTATGACCACTCTGAATCCCAGGTTATCTATGCCTTGACTAGCTCAGATTCTCCGTTATATGGACCGATATACGACTACCTCAAGCACAATATCTTACCAATTGACAAATCCCGTAACCAAAAATGTAACTTTATCCGACAAGCTTCCCGTTACACCCTTACCACTGATACTTTGTATCGCCGAGGTCTCGATGGTACTCTTCTTCATTGCCTTGATCGTAATGATTCTGATTTTGCTTTACACGAGCTTCACGAAGGTATTTGTGGCACACATTCAAGTGGTACTACTCTTGCTAAAAAGCTTCTAAGGATGGGATACTACTGGCCTACAATGGAGAAAAACTCATATCACTTCGCTAAGAAATGTCCTAAATGCCAGATCCATGGTAATTTGATACATGCACCAGCACATGAACTGCAACCATTTACAACATCCTGGCCCTTTTGTTAGTGGGGACTCGACTTAGTGGGCAAAATTCATCCTTCATCTTCAAATGGACACAAGTTCATTATAACAGCAACAGAATACTTTACCAAATGGATAGAAGTAGTTCCCATGACCATAGTGACAGGGAAACAAATTGCCTCTTTTATCCTCAATTATCTAATCTGCAGATATGGTATTCCAAGTTCAATCATCATAGATAATGGATGGCCTTTCAAGAATCAAGATGTCCAAGAACTATGTGAAAAATTCAAAATCCAACATAGGTTCTCTACACCATACTACCCACAGGGAAATGGTCAAGCGGAAGCATCTAACAAAACAATACTAAAAATCCTAAAGAAAACAGTGAATGATGCAGGCAAAGATTGACACGTACAACTCAATCCAGCACTTTGGGCATACAGAACCAGCATCCGCACACCTATAGGAGCAACACCATACTCATTAGTATATGGATCAGAAGCCATTTTACCCTTGGAAGTAGAAATCCCATCTCTCAGAGTCTCTTTGAAAGGCTAAATCCCAGATGAAGAGTATCGAGTTAACCGACTGCAAGAACTTGAACTATTAGATGAAAGACATCAGCATGCTTACACTCATCTCAAAGCATATCAACAATGCATGTGTAGAAGCTACAATCACAAGGTCATCCCCCGCAACTTCAAAGTTGGTGACCTAGTCTTCAAAGAAAATCCAAGAAATCAGCAAGATCGAGAAAAGAAAGGGAAATTTGAACCTAACTGGTTGGGTCCCTATGTTATCATATCAGTCTATGGATCAGGTACCTATCAGTTAACAAATTCAGAAGGAGATGTGCTCGACGAACCAACTAACAACATCCATATGAAGAAATACTACACTTAAGTAGTCTAGTGCACGGAAGAAGCCAAAACAAGCAAACGAAAAAAAAAATCCAAAAAAAAAAAAAAAAAAAGAGAGAAAAAGCAAAAACAAATGGTGAAAACCTGGTAAACAGGTGCTCTTGTGAAAGAATGGCTCCTCTATTTATATCCATACCATTTTATCCATACAAACACTATCGGCCATCGTCCGACACTTAGCAAATATCCATTCAAGACATACTTAGCGTAGTCACTATCCTGGTTTATCCATATATATCCTCTTACCACTAATCCACCATGGCTTGGAAATCATTTATACATATTCACATCAAGAGGCACACTCAGCTAGGGGCATTCAAATTGTCTCAAATATTGCAAACATTCAAGACATCAGGGCTATTTGCAAAACTCAAAAGCATGACATCCAACAAACCAAAAACTACGCTTCATCGCAAAAGAAAACAAAACAATTCACAAAAATACCAAGGATGGATGATTTTCTGAAGTACTGGATGATGCATTATCGCATAAAAATCTTAACTAGTTTTGCATTTTGAACTTTTTGGCTTATTGGATTTTCTCCCTTTTCTCACTAAAATGCTTCACAGCTAGAGATCATGGAGAAACTCCAATATTTTCTTAATCTTCTGTCTGGGAGGCGATCACTTGTATTGTGTGAATACTTGCCTCGAGCCGTGATACGTCGAATATCACTGAGGGTCTGATTCCAGTTCACACATACAAATAATCTAATCTTGTCTGTTTACGCAATATGAACTCAGGTCGTCCTGGTTCAATTATACCTTGACGCTTGTGCTATCTTGCAAAATAAAAAAAATCATGTAAATTTTTTCTCAAGTCATTATGGTTCAATTATACCATTATGCTTGTATAAATTTTCAACATATCCTAAACAAATCAATGCTCAATGATGATACTTAAAAAGAAAGCAAACAACATATGGTTATATCAGATGGCAAATACAGAATGAGGATGCTACCAAAAACATAGTTGCATATCATTTTACCATTAGTTGCACATCATTTACCATTAATTGCATATCATTTAAACATAGTTGCATATCATTTAACATAGTGGCATATCATTTTACATTTAGTTGCATATCAAATTATACATCTCATTTTCAAGATACATCTCACAGCATATAAAAACATACATCCTGCATCATACATTATATCATATATTTAAGCATTGCATCATCATAAAGAAATAACCCACATAACATGCATCCATATAAACACACCACATGATCAAAGAAAATGGTGCCATATATATATATATCTCCAAAAATGATCAAAAGGTACAAAATGTATCAACACTGTGTTTAGTACAAATAATAACAATTATAAAAAATACAACAGAGACCATGTCTCTCAAGTATGACTATCCCTTGACGGAGATGGTCTCTCTCCAGATGCACCTGCCCCTGGATCCCCAGGAGGGTCCTGTCTCGGTGGCCCTGTAACACCTCGGCTCTCAGACCATGACCCAGTATCTTGAGATCGACTAGATCTCGACTGTGTAAAGCTCTGTACTCGTTGGTCCCTGGGTACCACAGCCTCATAGTGCCGTCGATAATACTCCGCCTCCTGAGTTCTCAATGCTAGCTCTCTCAGGGTGTCTCTCAGCAGACCACCCGCCACTTCTCTCTGCATACTAGATACCACCTCCTCCACTCGCCCCCTCCGCTCTATCTTGGAGTCCCGCTCAGTGGTCAACTATAAAATCTGCCGCTGATATGTCAAAATCTGTGCCTGCAGCTACTGTACAGTCACCTGTAGGCTCCGGATCTGTGCATCCTCAATATGTGTAGGGACCCGAACCCGTAGTGGTATCTATGCAGGGGCAACCCCTCCAACCCTACCTGTCCTCAGTGTTGGAGGTGGGAGCACATCCATCCTCCTCCTCTATGCTGGTCGCCTCGCCTCATCACCACCCCCCACCACAGCTAGTACCTCCCCCACTCTCCCCTCTCCACCGGCTCCAATAGCCAATCCACCTCTCCCCCTATCTATCACCCCCTGTCTCACCGCTCTCTCCACACCCCTATCTCCTCTCCTAGCTCTACCTCCCTGCCTCCCTCTAGCTCCTCTCCCTCGTCCATCTCCTCCATCCTCTCCATCATCATCATCATCTCCCTCTCCCTCCTCCTCATCCGAATCAAAAGCTGGCCTCATCTCCTGAAGATCAGATATCCTGGCCATTGCCCGCGCAACAAACAATCTGGCAAACTCATCAGTCATGCCCGCATCCTGAATCTCTAGGGCATAATCCCATATCTGCCCCACCAACCCGACAAACTCCTCTACCACCACTGCGCTATTAATGTTCGGTCCCCAATCCGCTACATCCCTCCTCCAGCGTGCATATAGGCATGCTCCCTATGGAATACCCTGCTGGCACCCAAACTGCCTCAAAACTCGAGTCACCACAAATCTCTCTATCACAAATGGGGTTCTCCCGATCAGGTATTTGGTCATGAAAACAAAGGGCATCTCCAGCCCATCCTCTGCCCACACCTCGCATCTTGTGTACGGTTGCCAGGTGACCGTATCTATGTCATCAAGCACTCTCCTCCAATGCTCTAGTTTGCCCAGCTTGCGCTGGACAACTAGACCCCTGTATCCATATGCATATGCGCATCCCACGAGCTTGTCCCTATCTGCTAGTGGCCTGGCCGCTGGAATGTGCTCCCAGCACCATACCTATAGTAGTGTCACGCCAGCTGACAAACTGCCATAACTGAGGTATACCACCTCATGTAGGCCCCTGTAAAGATGGGCCAGCATAGCTGATCCCCGTGAAAATCGTCGGCCCTGTGTGACCATCTCCTCCAAAACCAACCCCCATCCCATCGAGAATCCCTTTGACCTGTGATCATGACAACGGAATCCACTAATAAACCCTGCTAGTACAGATGGCAGGGGTGCGTAATCCAGGTCCAAAAACTCCTGCCATGGGATCTCATAGCCACAGACTGTCTCATCATGGAAGATGCGGTGCAGTGCCTCTATCCCACCCTCCTCTGACTGCTCGTACAGTAGTAGCGCACCTACTACGAGAATTCGCAGGATCCTGTAACAGTCCTTTGGCATGACTGTCATCTCTCCAGTAGCAAAATGGAAGGTGTTGGTGTCACTATGCCACCTCTCTGCCAGTGCTGTCAGTAGCCCTCGGTTCACAGTGAACCGAGACATATAAAAAAGGGAGGTCAACCCACATCTCTCAATAATGTCGAGATCAGCCTAAGACAACCACAGTATCAATGTCCACGGTCTCAGAAATCTCTCCCTCGATTGAACCACACCCAATCGCTCCTGTCAACAAGCAAAACAAATCCAATATCAGTTTCCACATCAAAACAAAGATATCAAAATCAAACTCACATCAACAACATGAAACAATTTGCTCATCTACATCAAGTTCAAAATCCTATCATTTCTTATCAACTTGTAAAACAACTCAAGTTATCAAAAACCATATCAAAACTTGTAACACAACTCAAGTCTCCACATTCACATAAAATTGTAAAACAACTCAAGTTTCCCACCCATATCAGCTTGCAACACAACTCAAGTTTCCAACCCATACCAGCTTGTAACACAAATCAGGCTTCACACATTGAACTTGAAACAAGGTACGCAACTCAATCATATTTTGATCAAAACACCACATTGATATCTATACATAACTTGAAATATCGCAAATCAAAACAAGTTATATTAAAACTCATATTCGACAAATCCATAAAATCATGACAGCACGACACAACAAATTTACAAATCACATCATTTTGCAAAATTTTTCCAGATGCGCTAAAACAGACTCCATATGCGCTAAAACTAACCCACGCGCTAGGCTGTCTTTCCTATGTGCTAATCTGTTTACTATATGCACTAGACTGACTCTATGCGCTAACTCTTTCCTCCCATGCGCCACCTAAACCACCCTATGCGCTAAAACCTACCCACGCGCTAATCTATCCATCCTAGGTGCTACCTGTTTCACCCTATGCGCTAGGTTAGCCCTACGCGCTAAACCCCCTTACCCATGCGAACCCTTGTGACCCCTATGCGCTAGGTTAACCCTACGCACTACCTGATTATCACCATGCGCTATTCTGCGTCTATGCGCTAACCTATGTTTCCTATGCGCTACCCTATTTTATTTCGGACGCACCCCTAAAATAGACTTGATGCGCTACTTAAAAGTTCGTATGCGCTAATCTATGCTTTAGACGTGCTAAAACGCTAAACCCGAGTTTTAAAAATAAAAAAATGTCTAAAAACAATCAAATCCAAAATCAAAAGAGGGTAAAAAAAGTTGACTTACTGGTGGTCCATACGCTGCAGGTCTCCGGTACCTCCGAACACGCTCGAAATGGTGTCTCGAATACGGAATAGGCATTTTTTCTTTAGACCAAATTCTCTTCTCTAAAGTCAACAAAGCACAAATAAATCAAATCAAAGCTATTTTCCCCCTTTTATAGGAGAAAAATGAAATTAGGGTTAGCCCAACGGACATGTACTATGGTCGCGGTCTCCCCTATACCCTACACACTATACATTATCGGGAGATGAATCAATTTACACACATTTTACATCGACGAAATCCTACACATCACACGCAACTCATCAAATCAAATAAAAAATTTTCAAAAAAAATTGATTCATCTCCCGAGGGGGCATCACCATCAAATATCGAATCTGGGGCATCATGTATCAAATCAAATTTGGGGCACGACTTGCAAATCAAAACAGCGACACAAAAATTGCATTTGATCATAAATCATGATAAAGCATCATTTTCTTTGAAATAACATGTGCACACACGTCACTTCAAAGAGGGGCAAAATGTAGACGTATAAAAATGACCATATCCCTAAATGAATATTTTATGTTCATTTCTCTATTTAATTAAATCCAATTTAATTAAATTATCCACATTCCTCTATTTAATTAAGAAAATTACTCAATTAAATTCACTATACCCATTTAATGAATAAATCATTTTATCCAATTAAATCCCCCCTATCCACTTTTAATTAAATTCAAATTTTATTAAATAGTTATTCTAAATTAAATAAATCTAATTTATTTAATTGCAACCAAATTGAATTAAATTCATTAAATTCAATTAAATCCTATTATCCCTCCATCCACTTGCATTCTCCTACATTTCCCACTTGCTTCCTAAACCCCTTCCTAATTTCTTCTAGACTCTTCTAATCGTTTCTAATTAGCCTAACCCATCTTCTAAACTTTGTCACATCCCTAAGCAAGGGGAAGTCACTTCTCAAACCCTCAAAGTCTTTGATAACCATTAAAGGCTTCAAACCTTCAACCACTTAATTCCTCAAAGTCTTTGATAACCATTAAAGCCTTCAAGCCTTCAACCACTTAATTCCCCAAAGTCTTCAAAACCATTAATGGTTAACTCAAACCCTTCTACATGGTTAAAGAATTTCTTTTAACTCAACCTTCATCCAACCCAAGGGTCTCATCAAGCATTTAACGCTTTGACCATGATTATCTCTTAATCATTTGCACAAAGGTTTATCCTTGGATTATCTCTTAATCCAGTGGGTAATCCTAACTTAAGCTTGACCCTTACCTTCTAGATAACCCTAAGGTCTTCTCAGGCATTTAATGTCTCCAACCCCTTCTCTCAACCCAACCCTATGTTGACACTTGTCACCATTTCATTGGTGCAAATTGCAAACATGGACCCCCAACTTTCAAACTCAACCCTTGATCAACTCTTTCAATCCTGACCATCCATTGCCCTGTTTTTGCTATAAATAGAGCTCTCATTCCTCCATTTTGAATCATCCTCCAAATTTGTAGTATCACACTTATGCTCAAATATATTCAATTTTTCATATCTCATTTTATGCTCATCATTTTAGCCTCTTTTAAATCAGGAATTAGTCTAAATATGCATGTTTAGAATAATTTCTTTATCATTTTAGCTCAATCATAGACTAATATATCATGTTAGGATAGTATTTATACTAACCTTGTCATCTTATAATCTAGTTTATTGCATTTTAAGATCATGCATAGCTTAGGATGCATCTCATACTAAAATCTATCAAAGCATCCCTCGTTCTTGCATTTGCCATCCCTAAACCATTTTGCTCAGTGATCTGAGAGCAAAAACATTGGTTTGAAAGATATTGTAAGATAGAGAACCATGGGACCAACCTTGGGAAGCTGAGTAATATTTCATTACTCCATAGCTTGCACCAAGAAGTCCTGTGTGTGTGTGTGGACAAGTATTTTGGAACATTTTTCACATATTGAGTTCTATCGACTCGCTTTTCCCGCATACATGAGGAACCCAATGAATCACAAGTAATGCAGAATCCACTTCCATCAAAAGGTTAAAGGCATTGCTCCCAGTTTAGATATGACTATGAAAAAGCGGGATGCAAGATGCATGGAGTACTTTCTTAATTGCAGATTAATAACAAGCCATGGTTTGGATGGATGGATGCATGTATGTGATTGCAACCAATCTGAAAGACAATGGAGCCATAGCCTTTATGAGTGGTGCCTTTTTTCTAGGTTTTCACCATCAAACTTACCCAAGTTGCCACTGGAGTGGTTGTTCACCATTTGGATGCATGAGTTTTTCTTTACTATTTTGTTGTTTTTGTATTTTCTTTAGGTCATTATCTGAATGTTTTTTGGTATTTTTGCCAGTATATATGAGAGCTTGATGCTTTGTACAACTTTTTAGGTGTAAAACCGTTTGAGGTGCATGCTGTTGATCGGATCTGCTAGTGGTTCTCCTTCTGAAGTAGCCAACTGATATGCCCCAGACCCAAATACAATAGTGATAACATATGGACCTAGCCAATTTGATTGAAACTTTCCTTGATGTTCTCGGTTGGGCTGGTTACGAGGATTCTCTCGAATAACAAGATCACCTACCTCAAATGTACAAGGTCTAACTCGATGATTATAGCTTCTACTCATGCACTGCTGATAGGCTTTGAGATGATTGTATGCAACTTGTTGCTTCTCATCAAGTAGCTCTAAGTCCTGAAGACGGGATACTCTGTATGCTTCATCATCAATGAGATTGTGCAAGGAAACTCGTAGTGATGGTATCTCGACCTCAATAGGTAAAATAGCTTCTACACCATAGACCAATGAGTAGGGAGTTGCGCCTGTAGGGGTTCGAATGCTAGTTCGATATGCCCATAGTGCTGGATTCAATTAAACATGCCAATCACGACTGACATCATTGACTATCTTCTTTAGGATCCTTAATATGTTCTTGTTTGATGCTTCGACCTGACCATTGCCTTGTGGGTAATAGGGAGTGGAAAAGCGGTGTTGGATGTGAAACTTCTCATAGAGTTCACGGACACCCTGATTTTTGAGAGGAAGACTGTTATCTGTGATGATGGACATGAGTACACCATACCGATAGATTATGTAATTGAGGATGAATGAGGCGATCTGCTTGCTGGTAACTTGGGTAAGTGGAACAACTTCGATCCACTTTGTGAAGTATTCAGTGGCGGTAATAATGAATTTGTGACCATTGGATGAAGATGGATGGATTTTACCCACAATGTCAAGGCCCCATTGACAAAAAGGCCATGGTGTTGTGATTGGTTGTAATTCTTGTGCCGGTGCATGTATTAGGTCTCCATGAATTTGGCATTTCTTGCACTTCCTGAAAAAGTAGTAGGAGTCTTTTTCTATAGATGGCCAATAGTATCCATTGCGCAGGAGTTTCTTGGCTAGTGACGGACCGCTTGCATGAGTTCCACAAATTCCTTCATGTACCTCTTCCAAGGCCTTTTTTATCTCATCTTGTTCTAGACATCGAAGGAGAGTACCATCAAGACTGCGTCGGTATAGGGTTTCGGCAATAATGGTATATCGAGCAGTTTGGCGAATGAAGGTTTTACGTTGGTTATTCGATTGGTTAGGAGGAAGGGTGTTATCGTGGAGATAGGTGTAGAACTCATAGTACCATGGGGATTCAGAACCGACAAGGTGACATATCATCTCAGATTCGGGGATATCATAAGCAGGGATCCAAAGCTGTTCTACCAAGAAATCGTAGCATGTTGAATTCTGCGGAAGATCTAGGAGAGATGCGATGGTAGCCATAGCGTCAGTAGCTCAATTCTGATCTCTGGGTATCTGGTCAAAGGTAATTGTAGTAAATGATGCCTTTAGACTGTCCACCATTTGCTTGTATGGCATGAGTTTATCATCCTTGGTTTGATATTCATCTGTTGCTTGTCGAATGACCAGTTGTGAGTCACCATATACTTGTAGTTCTTGTAATTTCCATTGTATGGCTAGCTTGAGTCTTATGATCAAGGCCTCATATTCTGCTATGTTGTTTGTGCATGAAAATGTGAGCCTGTATGACTTCGGGATGTTGTCACCTTGAGGTGTGATAAATAGAATGCCTGCCCCCGAGCCATGCCTAGTGTACGAACCATCAAAGTATAGTTTCCATGGTTGTGCTGTCATGATCATGAATATCTCTTCATCTGGAAAATTGGAAATGAGAGGATGATCACCTATGAGTGGAGCATCGACCAATTGATCTGCAATAACTTGACCTTTGATAGCTTTACGGTCTATATACTCGATGTCAAATTCACTTAGAATCATCACCCATTTGGCCAAGCGGCCTGTTAATGTTGCTTTGCTGAGTAAATACTTGAGTGGATCAATCTTTGCAATGAGTTGTACCTTGTGTGTTAACAGATAGTGCCTTAGTTTAGTGGCTACCAAGATTACTGCTAGGCAAGCTCCCTCAATAGGTGTGTAATTGAGTTCATAGCCAACCAGTGTGCGAGAGATGTAGTAAATAGCACATTCTTTTCCTTCTGCATTATGCTATGCCAGTATTATACCCAATGCTGTACTTGTTGCTGATATATAGAGTAACAGAGGTCTACTTGGGTCTGGTGGGATCAACAATGGCGTATTAATGAGATAATCTTTAAGCATTTGGAATGCTTGCTTGCATCTGGCATCCCACTGAATGGATGTTCTTGTGTAGCAGGTGTGTGAATGGGTGACACTTATCAGCCAATTGTGCAATGAATCTTCAGATGGATTGAAGGTGTCCTTGTAATGTCCTTAGCTGACTGATATTCTTTGGTGGTGGCATGTCCATGATTGCTTTGACCTTTGCTGGGTCGACCTCAATACCTTTGTTTGAAATAATGTATCCTAGAAGCTTCCCGGAGGTTACTTCAAAGACACATTTCTTTGGGTTGAGTCGAACATGGTATTGTTCCAGTCTATCAAAATTTTTATCTAATATGTTGAGATACCCTTCTCTGGTGAGTGATTTTGCTAATAAGTCATCAACATAATCTTCCATCATAGTATGCATCATGTCATGGAAGATGGTGGTCATTGCTCGTTGATAGGTTTCTCCTGCATTCTTGAGACCGAAAGGCATTACATTCCAGCAGTATGTACCCCATGGACATGTGAAGGCTGTCTTATGTTGATCCTCTGGTGCTATCTTTATCTGATTGTATCCTAAAAAGCCATCCATGAGTGAAAGCATGGCATGTCCTGCTGTCAGATCTACTATGATGTTGATATTTGGTAGGGGGAAGTCATCCTTAGGACATGCCTTATTCAGATCTTTGAAGTCAGTACAAATGCGAATGCCCCCTTTTGGTTTGCTGACAGGAACAATGTTGGAAATCCAGTCTGCATAATCAATTGGTCTAATGAAACCAAAATCTAGGAGTTTCTTGAGTTCTGTTTTGACTAGTACTGCAATCTGAGGATGCATCTTGCGAAGCTTCTGCTTGATAGGTTTGGCTCCTTTTGCTACTGTGAGGTGATGCATGACTAAATCTGGATCAAGACCCGACATGTATGCATATGACCATGCGAAGTTAATTTGGTGCTTCTGGAAGAATTTGACAAACTTGGGTTGTTCCTTTGAGTTAGAAGAGATGCTAGATGGATGAGGTGAGGAGTTTCAGGAGTCCCCACATTGTATTCTTTGGTTTCTTCAATGAAAATCATTGATCATTCCCACTATGTGCTACAGGGAAGGATGTCAAACCTTTCATCCTCAGGTGCCTCAGAGAGGTTTTCACCATTGGATACGCTCTTTCTTTTTACTTTTGTTGAATCAAACAGTGCCACGGTGTGGTTTTCACTAGAAGATCCATGTTTTATTGTTATATTTTTGCAGCTGAAAGGTTTGGCATCCGCCTCAAAGTATGCTATGCTATTAAGTTCTATGGCGAATCCAGCTTTGTGAGCCCCGCTTGGCAGATTATCCCTTAATTCCAAAAAGTCAATGATGGCCTCATCGTTTTGGAAGAGGTCAAGACATGGGGGATTTGGTTGGTTCCATTTGATGAGTTCAGGATGGATAATGGGCATTACTTCATCAATTAGGTTAAGTTCGTTAGATGTATCAGCGAGGGTTAAGACATTATGGTGAAAGTCATTGATGGTACTCTCCCTATCAGAATCAGGCGTAGGATGAGACATAGGGTCTGTGGAAGATGTTTCCAGCTTAGGAACCCAAGAAGTCTTTTTTTGTGCTTCTCCGTAAACAGGGATGTCTTTGCGGGGTGGAGGTGGTGATGTGTCTTCCTCATATGAAGTGTTAAGCTGTATGGAATCAAATTCCCATTCATGTGAGTCGGTCTCTAAATCACTTTCCAACATCCGATTACTATACCATACTGGGATGTCCTTGGTGTTAAATACTGCAGGTGTGATCGGTTGATGTACCTTTGTAGAGGAAATGATCGGTGCTGCAGGAAGGATGATGGGGATCAAAGAATCCGATATGGGGAGTATCGGTAGTGTTGACTCAGTTGCTTCTCCTAGAACTACTGGTGTTGTAGATGTTGCTGCGGGTTCTGATATAGTTACTGCTGCTAATGGTGCTATTGATGTTATTGCTGCTGCTGATGGGTTTACTGGTTTGTTTGGTGGGATGATTGGCATTGTAGATGGTTGTGTTGAGATTTTGAGCCTTGGTGGGGCAGTTGTGATGGTGTTTGATGTTGCTTTGATAATGAAAGGTGTCCTCTTTGCAATAGGCTGATATAGTGGTTTACTGGGTTTTCCTTTGAATCTGAGCTTAGGAAAGATTGCTTTTTCAAAGCCTAGGCTTGTATTATCTTTGGGCTTTAATTCTGGCAGCAGTGGTTCATGTCTTCCTTGTTTGCAAGATCCCAGAACACTCTAACCATCATAACCTATTCTTTGCATAATGAGGAGGCCTTTGCCATACTAATCTGTGGGAAGTGTAGCTTGCGGCATATCAGTGGTGATAGGATCTTTATAGATCCATTCCGCTAAGTCCTCATCTTTGGTTTCTTCTTCTTGACTCTTCCCAAGGATGAAAGGCATCAAAGCACATGCTGGTGTGATAAGTGGTTGCTGAAGTAACTATTGTGATTTGCCATGTGTTCTAGGAGAAGTGGGCACTTGTCCCACACAAAAGAGTTGACTTAAGTTGTATTCCCTAGGACCTTCCTCTTCTATTTTCATCTTAAGCTTTTCTTGCTTGGGTATAGGGGTGTTTGAACTAGTAAGAGAGGCTGGACTTATATATGATGTGGAGGAAATGGCTTCTCTATTGTTAGGAATGGTAATCTCTGGTTGATGACTGATATTATGACAATATGCAAAGGGATTTGCATCACCCGAGATTGTGATCTCTACACCATTATGTGAGAACTTGATACATTGATGGTAGGTAGATGGAACGACTTGCATGGCATGTATCCAAGGTCTTCCTAACAATAGATTGTATGGCAAAGGAAGGTCCAGAACGTGACAGATGATATGCTTCACCACAGGGCCCACTCGGATTGGTAGTACCACAGCTCCTTTGGATGAACGCTCTGCATCGTCATAGGCTTTGATTGTGATCTTCTTACGAGGATCCACTGACTCTATTGCATATCCCAAAGTGGTGACCAACTGTAATGTACAAATATTTAAGCTTGCTCCATTGTCGATCAAGACTCGCTTGATCCTATGTTGGTTGATAAAGGCTTCAATGTGTAGTGAGGTATTATGAGGTTGTTGGAAGGATGAGTTGTCACTTTCGGAAAAAGTGAGACAAGGTGATGACTTTAGACTTCCAACCATGGCTTGAAATTGGTCTGTATTCAGGTTTGTAGGGATTGACGCCTCTTGGAGAGCCTGATCCAAGATTGTTTTATGAGATGGAGATAAGCGCAATAGTTCTAAAATGGATATAAGCGTAGGCATTTTGTCTAATTGTTCCACAAGATTGTACTACTTTGGTATGGAGGTGGTTCCTTGTGGAGCTGTCTTTATGGTAACCTTGCCGCGATGCGTAACAACATTACAATTGGAGCTGGGATTTTTGATGGTTATAGTTGCAATTTGTTCATTGGCATCATACAGGTGATTTATAGTATAATTATACGTAGCCTGCTTATAATCAGTGGTATCAATGCCTCTCCTGGAAGTGGAAGGACCCCTTTGATCTTGTGATGGAAGTGGATTTTTGAACATTTGATGATCATTGTTTGTTGTTTTTGGGTCATGCCCTTCGATTTTGATTTCACCTCGGTCAATAAGATCCTGAATAAGATCTTTCAATCTATGACAATTACTTGTCTTGTGTCCTCTCCCTTGATGGAAATCACAATGTTCAGTGTCCCTCCACCATGCAGGTTTGACTTGAGGTTCATAGTTTGATGTTTTAGGTAGAGTTACCAAATTTTGAGAAACCAGTTGTTGCAACACTGTTTTGATGGGTTCCCCTAAGGGAGTGTATGTTCATTTTTGTTTTTGTTGACGAGGTCTGGGTTCGTCATGAGATGTGATGCGACCTTGATTTGAAGGAACAATTGTGTTAGTCTGAGATGGGGGATTCTGTCCTGCAAATCGAACCACAGGTTGCACACTTTTGATAGTTCTGGCATCCACAACCCCATCATTGATGATATTTTTGTTTTTGTTCCAGAAGCTTGGTTTGTCACTATTGGAGCGTGGACGAGGGCCATCCTTTGGTTCATTGTAGATTTTGATAAATCCTTTCTTGATGAGGGCCTGCTCACATTTCAAGCCCTTGGTGATCATGTCATTAAAAGAGTCTGTGTCTTTGACATCCAGGTGAAATTCCATTTCTTCGTTTAAGTTGGAAATAAATATTTCCACTAGTTCTTGTTTAGGTAACTGAAGAGAACGTCTGCTAGACATTTGACGCCATCATTTCAGGAATACTGAGAATAGTTCACCTAGTTTTTGTTTAGTGTTACACAAATCAGCCATGGTGATGCCATGTTCAATGTTATGAGAGTAATGTGCCAAGAACTTCTGAATTAGCTCTTCAAAGGTCCTAATGCCACCTGGTAGTTGGGAAAACCATGATGTGGTTGTTCCTCCCAAGCTTTGGGGAAAAAGTCACATTAGGTATGTGTCCTCATATGCCACTTCGAGGCAAGCTGAATGAAATTCTCTGACATGATCGCGTGGATCTTCCTTTCCTCTATATTTTTCGAATTTGGGTGTTTCAAATCCCTATGGAAAGGGTGGCATATAAAGATTCCTATCAAAGGGATAGGGACATATGTCATTGAGTGAGAATTGGTTAGTTTTTACACCACTATGAAGTTGTTGGGCGAGATTTTCATCTTGTTGCCGCAACATCTCTATTTCATTTGGAGGAGGAGGTGGTGGGTTACCTCGAGGAATGTTATATCTGATGGGATCTCTACCTCTTTCTTCTTCATGGTGACTTTGTTGTTCTGATGCTTGTCTTAATTGGGAAAGATCAAAGTCAGAGGGGAGCTTGGCTCCTTCTTGAGCGAGCTTTAAAAAGTGAGCATCCGCATTGCTCCTGAGTATTTCATCAAAAATTCTGTTAAAGAGAGGGTTATGCTAGGCCCTTTCTATTGTTGCTAGAGTAGGAGTTCTTGGATTTTAGTCATTCGCATTTCCTCCAAGAGCTTCTTGGAATTCATTGATGTTTTCCTCCTCTTCTTCCTCAATCTCCATTTGTCTAGTTCTCAGTCTAGTATGAGCCATTTTGTTCACAAGTTTTTGTTGATGTTGAGTGAAAATGGTGATGAGTTGTTGATGAAATGAGAGATTGATGGTTGATGAATTTTTGTTGCATGTGGATCTCTAGCACTTTAAAGGTAGATGTAACCGAAATTCCTTCTTTGAATTGCTTGTTTGTTTGATAAGGTTTGATGTGATAAGGTGTAGAGAAATCTGAGATGTGTTACTGATTTAACTACCTAGTAATGAGAGGATTCACTCATAAACTAGTTTTAACTTGCATAGATATGTCTCTTAGGATGAGCTTATCCTAGATGTAGAAACAATCTAAAAAGTGATTGGATGCGTTTGATCCAAGCAATATCTAAAAGAGAACTTTAGGACAGGAACCTCTTAATGTTTTGAGAGTTGGAACGGATTTGATGATGAAGTGATGATGTATGAGTGAGATAATGGATGAAATGTTTTAACTTCAATAAAAGCTTTGTGTCACAAATGGAACAAATTCTACCTCTTCCCTTTCGGGCGTTGGTGGCATTTCTCGAGTTATGTTATATGTGATACAAACATTTGGGAAGAAGTTGGGATTAATCTTGCCTCCTTAGTTTTTGTGATAACTCAAAGCTCTATATTGCATAAAAGCTCTGCGGTTTAATGATTCTAAATCAAATTCGTTTGTTTTGCCTTGAAGGTAGAGACACATGTGACGTAGAAAAACTCTATGAGAGACAAGGATTTGTCTATTGAGATATAAGAATTTCCTCCTTTTGATCAAAGCCTTTGAGCTCAATGGTCTTCTTTTCAAGTTGATGTTCTGATGACGATTCTTCTTTCGCAAGATGTGAAGAATGGTCATAAAATTTGATACTTTTCTTTGTTTTTTGATCTTTTTGGTTGTTTTGAAGGATGTTTGGTTGGATGAATACTTGTTTTGGAATTGATTTTTGATTCTTCTTTGACAATAAAACAAAGCAAGCACACAAACACAAGAATGTTTCCTTAAAAGGCACAAATGAGTATGGGTCTAGATCAATCCAATCCTTGAACTTTTTATGACCCTTTCCTTTAAGTGTATTTTAGGTGCTTTTCTTTCCAAAGCTTGAAGTCGGCTCAATTTGTACTTGGTATTGACTAACACGAAGACACCTCAAACACTTTGTATCCCTAAGGTCAAATGGCCAGTTGTGATAAATTCAGCCCACATCTTGATATTTCTTCGACTTTGGTACTACATACCTTATGAATCCCGCTGTGGCAGGTAAGGATGTGATATAATAAGTCTTGCACGAGTATAACAAATAGATGATCCCTATGATGGGGGAGTCACCACTTTTATCAAGCCACAAGTGACTTTTCAAAAAGCTATGTTTCTACTCAAGGAAATATGTATGGTGAGTATTTTGGAAGCAAAACCATCTATGCTCTTGCACTGAATTATATCTCAAATATTCTCAATCAATAGAATGGGTGGGCTACTACTTAAAGGTGTTTAGTCATTTTCGATGTCTTTGGACATAAGTTCATTCTGCAGTGACTCACTTAAGAGCCTTGTAACTTGTGGTGGGGCCCATTTGTCCTTTTGGCAAGTTACGCTGTAGGAACAACTATACCCAAGGCTACAACTTTCACTCTCACCTGATTTCTATAGCGGCTTGAAGGATTTACCGCATGAAGTCGTTCCCAAGAGTGATGTGTCCCTTGGTAGGCCTCTCTTAAAAAGATAAAATTTTGAGCGTTACTAACACTTTTCTCTTGCACCTAGGACCACGAAAGCCAAGGGAGATGATAGTGTGTGTTAGAAGTAGGACCACTCGACCAACTTTTTGCACAAGTGTGCCAAACACGAAATGCACTTGTTCTTTTTAACTTGCCATCGCAATGTGTGCTAACTATTTGGAGATGTTGCTCCAACAATCATGGTGTTCTTTTTAACTTCAAAATACAAAATTTTGAGTAAACTAGAATTTTGAATATCCTGGTCAACTTAATTTGAAGCACGTATGAAGGAAAAATCGCTTTTGCAAAAAAAAATTGAAACAAGTTGATTGTGAGTTTTAGTTGCACCAAAAATTGAAGTGTGGATTGTAAATTTTTGCTTAAGTTTGATGCTAGAAATAAATTTGTCTTGTTGATTTTAAGCACCAAATGAAAAGCTAAGCCTAAACTTGCAATAAACAAAGTTGCTTTGTTCAATTTTAGAGCACCAAATACAAAATTTGATCCTAAGCTTGCAAGAAAGCAAATTTTGTTTTGTTCAATTTTAAAACACCAAAAAATAAGTTTTTGATTTTTAAGGAGGTTGGTTTTAGACCTGCACAAGAAACAAATAGTTAGTAAAAATCGAACCTATGGTGGGCTTCTACAAGCCTAAGAGTTTTCACTTTTTTGGTTACAGGGTCTTTTTTTTACAACGTTCTTTTACAATAGCGCTACTCTGTGTTTAAATAGAAGCACTATTTAACACAAACACGCTAAAAGAAAAAAATGATAGTGACAACAAAAGCGCTAAAACATTCTCAATAGCACCAGAATAATTTCAAACGCATTGAAACAAGGTCAATAGCACTAAACTTGGTACAATAGCGCTATTGTAAGAACAATAGCGCTAGAACAACAAGTTTCAATAGTGCTACAACGTGATAAAAAATGCTAAAGCACAACCTGTGTGTCAAGTTCAACATTCAAACATGTTATGGGTAAAAAAAAAATTGTTTGTTTAAGTGTTTGGATTCACGTCGGATTCACCAAATGATGCTCTACAAAAAGGGAAGGTTAGTCAATGATAAAAAAACACAAACAAGAAGAAAAGCCAAATTGTTAGTGTCGGAAATCATAAGCAAAATACTTTCCTATACAAGCATATCAAAAGAGATACCAAAAGCATGAGAGAATGTCTAACTAAGAAGATAACTATGATGAGGCATCTCCAAATGCCTCCTAACATGCTCTTGGCTCCTTCTCCTTTGTTCCTCTCTTCTCCAAGTTCCAAAATAGTGTAGCTCTCAGCAGCTTTTTGCACTATGGATGCTTATGGAGGCTTGAGATTGAAGTATTTGCTCTAAATGTGAATAAAAAGCTAATACTATGCTATTGATATTAAAATGATTTATTTTAACCAAAATGACAATATATTAGTTAATTATGCTAAAATGCTCTCTCAAAATGCCTATAGCTTAAATGCATACAAGTTTTCAGGATCTAGATTATGAAGAAATGAGCTCTATTTATAGGAAAAATGGAGCAATGGATGGTTGAGATTGAGTAATCTCAACAAGGGTCAGGATTGAATGATTTGAGATCCATGTGAGGGCTTTCAACCCAATCCCAGGATGACAAGTGTCAATATGAGATAGGTTGAGAGGAGAGGGAATAAGCATTAAATGCTTGATATGACCTTGGGAGTTAAGGTCAAGGTTAGTTGAATGAATAAACTCTTTATTCAAAGAATAAAACTTTTATCCAATGGATAAACTCTTGTGCAAAGGAAAAATGGATAAACATGGTCAAAGCAATAAATGCTTGAGGAGACACATGAGTGCAAGTTGAAATAACCATAAATGGTTATGTAAGAGCCATTAATGGTCATGTAAGAGCCATTAGTGGTTTTGGAAGACTTTGGAGGTTCAATTGTTGAACACACAAAGCATTAAATGCTTTTCAAAGACTTTGGAGTCTTTGAGAAGTGACTTAAAGTTGCTTAGGAATGTGACAATAATTAGGGAATGGATTAGGCTAATTAGGAAGGGGTTAGAAGAATATAGAAGGGGGTTTAGGAATGCAAGTGGATTTGGTGGGTGAGGGAAAATAGGATTTTATTAAAATAAAATTAATTTATTTCAATTTGTGTGTGCAAGTTGCATTTGTAGGAAAATGCAAGTGGGGGGATAAATGATTTAAATAAATGTTTGATTTTAATTTATTTAAAAGAGGAATAGGGGAATTAAATGAAATAAATATGATTTATTCATTTAATTGATTTGAATTTGGTTTAATGAATTAATTGAAATAAATTGAATAATTTATTTGATTAATAGGAGAATGTTTTGAAGATGAATTAATTAAATATTAATTTAATTAACTTGATGGCTAGTGGATTTTTAATCAAATAAATAGGGAACATTCATTTAATTAAATTGGACAAATTTGTGTGACTACAGGAGCATTAGAAGAACAACTTTTGAAATTGTTACCAGAGCACACCCTAGAGGTATATTAGAATTGAGGGATATCAGTAATGAAGACAAGTAGAGTGCAGAACCAAAAGAATTTACAGATCACATGAAGGCCTTAAATATTCAGGTTAAGCAGTGATTGGAGGATATGAACAACAAATATAATGAGAAAGCAGATGAAAAGAGAAGACATAAGGAATTTGAAGTTGGCGATGAAGTGATGGTGTATTTGAAAAAATAAATATATCCAGTTGGAACTTATAACAAGTTGCAGATGAGGAAGTTTGGACCTTGCAAGATCTTGAGGAAGTTCAGTTCCAGAAATGCATATAAAGTGGAGCTACTGGATAGTTTGAGTATTTCACCTATATTCAACATTGCAGATCTACATTAGTATCATAAAGCAGAATTCAGTGAAGACAATATTGCAGACTTGGAGAAGCAGTTACCCCAGAAGGAACCATATCAGATTGAAGATATTTTGGACAATAGGATTGGGTGCAACACCCAGAGCAATCAATACAAGGAGTATTTTGTGAAATGGAAAGATAGACCGGTTGAAGATTCATCTTGGATTTCTCAGGAAGAGGTGGATGACCTTGGTTTTCCTATGACCCTAGCAAAGTGTGGAAATCACTTTTTGAACAACCTTGGATGTCTGATGCAGGAGCATCCTCAGTTGTTGGTAATCTTGCATCAACCAAAAAAACATTTTTTTTAGTTTTTTTTCTATTTGGTAGTTTTAACATTTCTTCCTGCATTGTCTTACATTTTCTCATCTAATCTCACAGAGATGGATTTTTCTTGTAAACATGATTATCTTCCTTAGTCCTAAACCGTAGGATGTTTGGATCATTTTTCAGCAAGTTATCGCTTCCGGATTCCGAGATAGTTTTTTGGGTTAGAACACCGGGACCTATTTTCTATTGGTGAATCTTGCAAATCCTTTTCATAGCTTGCAAAGATTGAGTTCATTTATTCCAATGTTCCTTGGCATGTGTTCGACCTTCCCTTTGATTTGCACTTCATCCTTTGGATTTTCCAGAGGATTCTCTTTGGCGGAGGCTGACTTGGTTGTTTTACATGTTTGATCTTGTTCTTCAGCATTTGATCTCTTTTGGGACAATGCAGATCTCTCTTGATCATATAAATCAATGTAATTAAGCATCATAATTCATTCCATAGAGTATAGGAGATATATCTTAAGATTTAGAGGTCCGGAGTTGACTGATTCTATAATTGAGCATGTATGTAGTAGGCCAGTGAGCCAAATCTTGAATTCTAGATGTTACTGACCATTTGTAATCGGTTTTCATGATCTAATTCATTTAGTTCTGCATTGCCTCCATCATCTTGTCTTTCTTTCATTGTGTTTACTCTTTCTACACGGTCCGGATAGATCTCATTGAGGTCCCTCTTAATCGTGACTGCACCATAATGTCTTCGTGGTGCGGTAGAGTCCATTGGTGAAATAGTCAACATGTTCAATAAGAAGCCAAATTATAAGTTGAAAAGGCAATCCATGTGGACAAAAGGACAAATGAGTGACAAATGATTCCAATCAACTTGAAGAGAAGGTGCTTATGTGATGTGGAATTGCATGAGGTGCAATTTACGATGTTACACTAAGTAGATGTATATGTCCCTACTCATGCCTTATGATGAACTAATGAACGTGGTCATCACCTATTGGTATTCCACTTATCCCCATTTAGAATGATGTAATATGGAGGGATGTTGGAAACATTACATCATTTCCACAGTTGTTAGTACTGTTTGTGTGTTTGTTTGGGTTGTTAAAGAAACTTGTATATTTAGAGGATTTGTTCATTATAATATAGGATCTAAAAATATTATAAAAATGTAATTCCTTATTGATTTGAAAGTGTGTGGAACATAGAAGCACTCTCATGCATAAATTTTTACAAACTTCTACATTTCTGCTTGGATTTTGATACATATAATGTACCCTTATTTAAAATGTCTAGATGATGCTAATCATTTCATCTTTTTATTTTGTAGGTTTACAAGAGGGAATTCTCATTCTAAAGAATCATGCACAAAAGTGACTTTCATATCCTTATTGATATAATTTTATGAATGTTTTCTTAAAAAATAAATTTCAGATTCATTTGTTGATTCTATGTTGACATTGTTGGTAAACAAATTTGTCTCTCTTTATTTATTTAACCTTGCACATTATGGCTCAAGAAAAGAAAGACAAATTCCGTACCAATTAGTTGGAAAATCATTATATTTGATTAACCTCTGAATTAAGGTACAACTCCCTCTAATAAATATTCAATCAACTCCAAATTACACACAATCAATAGAATGCTTTTCAGCAGAAAGCGCTAAAAGGTAATTGCATTCACTAGTCAATACAAAATGCATGCAAGCACTGATCCATATATAACTCTTTATATAAAGCCGACAAACTTTACACTTACACTAAAACAAAATGAAAAGCCTTTAAAGATGAAATTCATTAATAATCTTCTGCACACATAGAAAGTATAACCGCTTCTTCCTTGAAACAGATTTTCATAGAAATCAAATTCCAAAATAATAAACACACAGATTTGAAATCAAAGAGAACTGTTAACGAGATTTTCATTCATTGATGAATATCCACCTTCTACATACATAACATTTTTAGCTAATTTAAAAGATAGTCTTTTCAAAAACTTTGTGAACCTTTTCAAAGTCGTTACAAAACATATATATAGGCCACCAGACCAATAGTTTTTAACCAAAGTAAAATTAACTCATAAGAGTTAATAGAAAACAACCCTAACTATATAACCGAAACTAAGGAAAATGACTAGACTCGCTGATAGACAAATGCCAGCAGTGCTAGTCATGCCGTCTGCTCGGGTCCCGATGTGATCGCTTGAGTTGGGGTTTTGGACAGACACCATCACCGCCTTCATTGCACTATACTCTCGATGCACCTTTGAAAATTCTTGAATTATAGTTACGTGTGGCAAACTGATGTGAATTACTCTCTGTTTACAGAGCTCCTTTTTTCTCTTCACCATCTGCACTTTGTCTCTGTGGGAATCCAGGTGATCAAGACAAGCTGTGAGCATTGACTCCACTTTGGAAATCCTCGTGAAATCTTCCATAGCCAAGGATTTCTCCACTTTGATTTGTTTAATGTGGCTATTGAACTGGTTAATCATCTTTGTGGTATCTTCCAGGGTTTTGCTATCTTCTTTAAGCAATTGAACATCCATGCAGTGCAAAGCCTTCTGCATGGTCGTCCTTAAAGTTGTTAATTCGCCACATAGACTGGCTGATTCATTATGACCCTATTCAATAATCTGGTTGTGCCATTCAATAATCTCTTTGCAAATAAACATTACATCTTCATTTAACCCTGGCACTTGATTTTCAGCAAGAAAATTCATCAGACCATAACGCTGAATATCGCGCATCTGTTTTGAAATCATTGCCCATTTAGTTTTCTCTTTTTTCCATGAGATTAAGTGGGAATCCAATGCCTTGGTGACTTCATTAGCATCTTTGAAGATCTGGACTAAATCCGTTATGTAACTGGTTGCTTGATGCATGATCAAGGTGAGCCATTCTGAGAAAACTTCGGCAATCATCCTATTTCGTTGAACCTCATCAAAGAATTTTTGATTACCAGGTGATTTTGGGCTAAATGGTCCTGAACTTTGAGACAATGGTAATGGGCTATTCTGCAGAGCATGAATATATTGAGCCATTTGCATTAAATTTTTCTTTAACTCAGCCTTATCTCTTTCGTCTTTCCAAGTATGAGAGATAATTCGTTTAGTCGAAGTCTCCAGATGTTTCACATCTACAGCTTTGGTTCCAACCCCCAAATCAACTCATTCAATAGCATAGCCTACTTCTGAAGCAATAACAACATCTTTGTCAGATGCAGGTTTGGCAATGTCTACGGTCCAATGCTTTGTGCCTTCGTCGAAATCAATCATGGCCTCTATTTTTAGCTTTTTGGGCTTTGTAGACTTTTCCAGACATTTACTCACAACATCCTCCATTGATACCAAAATAGGAACCACGTTCCTTTTCGTGGTGATTGAATCACTCAACCACTTGGGTGCCAGAATTAGTTCCTTAGATGGCATGGGTGGAAAGTAGTGTCTACGCCGGTTAAAACCTTGTTTGTATTAGAAACAGGGGATGTTATATCACACAGTGCTTCCTCTGCATCTAGATCAAGAATGAGATGGGGAGCCAGCAGTTGAAAGCTCTTCTTGGACCTTGACCTGGTAATTCGACCACCAATAGCAAGCTCAACCTCGGCGTCAAATTTCTCTTCTTTAATCCTTGCTTGCCTTTTTCCTGCAACAAAAATGAGAATGCTAGTTAAAATAGAAGTTTTACTTGTGGTATTCCTCTTCCCACTTTTGCTTCTTGAACTGGTTGCTCTTGCCGGCTGGAATCGGCAACTCCTAAGCCAATTTTCTGTCCTTCGAATTATGTTGAAAGTGCGTGTCTAAATACTATCCTCCATCTTTTTACTCCAATCCACCTCTGGAAGAGGCTCATTATGCACCCGCTTCAGAAACTCAGAGTCAAGTATATCCTCATCATCAGTAGTGACACCTGAAGTATCCAATGGCAATTTCATGTCATGAATTTGCTTCAAGGTTAACCTAGATCAACTCCTTTTCCTTACTTCAAATTCATCCTGGCAACCCTCCCAATAATCCTCCAGCTGAGGAACATGCTGATTAGGCACCATCTTCTTCACATATTGAGCAATGAAACCTTTACTATCAAAATTATCTCTTTTCACAAAGGTCTTCAAATGAAACCTTTTAAATTCTAGCTCAAGATTCAGCACATCAGAGATAGACCTGCAGCTGTAATGGCCTAAATCAATGGGGAAAATCCCACTTGTGTCTGAGTCCTCACCATAATCCTTTACGACATAAGCAAGCTGCCTGGAAACTTTGATCAAAATATAGGAATCTGAAACATACCTGGGTAGCCTAAAGGGTTCACCTTTAAATCCTCCAACTTTTAGGTAAGTGAAGTGAGTAAATTGTGTAAAGAAACTGCCATAAATGTTAACAAGTTCAATGGCTTCTGCAGACATCCTCCTATGCAAGTTACCCTATAATTCAAAGGTCAACCTCCCAACAAAAATATCATTCTAGCGTAGATAGTCATTAACATGCCCTTTTAAAGTCAAATTAGGATAATACTCATAAATCTTTATGCCTTGAACCCATTTTGCATGGGACAGTCTAGACCATTCTCTCACACAAGCAAGAATATATAACAGGTACGATGACATATGGAAGTTTGCCATCCCGAGGTAATTACTCAAACCTTCGTGCAACCTTTCCACTATAACAGTTCCCCAATCAATGAATCAATTTTTATCTAGAGTGACCTGGATGAAGAAATACATCCAGTCCTCCCAATAAAAGGAGTGGGAATTACCCTTTACTCTGCTCAACAATATTACCAAGTCTTGGATTGCGGGAATTAAACGTTCACAGGTTAGAGGTCTCAGTAGCCTTGAACCTCCTTTCTGGAATTTCAGAAGCCAATTCCATGCAATAATAGTTCTGTAATACTGCTTTTTCTCGGAGAAAATTCCATAGGATTTTCCAATCGTCCAATCTTCATAGGGTTCCCGGTGTGGGATACCCATAGTTGCTATTACTGTCTGTCTATCTATGGATAATAAAACCTCACCATTGTTTTGCCTTATGCATCTATTACCCTTGTCATAGTGATTCATACATTCTAAAACTAATTCAGGGCAAGGAGCAGCTGTGGGAAATGCGGCCGCTTCTAATAACCCGCTCTGTGCAACATCTCTCATCATAGGATCTGCGGCTGGGTTCCAAGCTCTTTCTAGAAAATCATCTAAATCTAGTTGGACTAATGTTGTATCACCTAATTCTGGTAAAGAGCTTACAAGGGAAGATGATCTCATCAATTTGGGAAAAACAGGCCTCATGTTTAGCTCGTGATTTTCTCCAATTAATCCCAAGCAAAGAAGGAAAGTGGAAATAGAAACAAACAACTAACAAAATACCCAGATCTTTAAAACAAACTGCAACAATTTAGAAAGTTGTTGAACATACCTTCCTCTGTCCTCTGAAAACCCCTATCGCAGTCTATTTCTCCCGCTCCAAAACTCCTTCTCAAAACCTTCTCAAGAAAATAATAATATCGACATGACATCTACTCAATTTTAAAGCTGAGAAAATCTTACCCATCATTACCACAAACTGTCTCCCTTACACTTCGTTCGTGTGGCCTTACTCTGAAATGATTATATCGCAGCATGCCTTAAATGATAGATCACTTCACTTCTGACACTACGGATCCTCACACATACTTGCTATAAATGACAGATTTCAAATCATTAGAGAAAGAATATTCCTCTCTTTTGCGACCGTTAATCATCTCTTGAAATGCGCGCCGTCACCTTGCGCCAATTCACATGTCTTCCGAGAAACCTATACATCGAACTTTGAACTTTGTGAAACAATCATGACACAAAATTAGCATGAGAAATATTGAACTTTGAACTTTGAACTTTGAACCGAAAAGGTTCAAGTTCAAGGTTCAAAGAATGTAAAATACCGACAAGGAATAGAAAAGACTTAAAACCGCATGGGAGGAAAATCATTCAAAACAACGCCCGTTGAACTTTGAACCTTGAACCAAAAAGGTTCAAGTTCAAGGTTCAAGTTCAATGTAGTGAAACTTAACAATGGCCGAGCTATATGAGGAAAATTAAACAAATGGATTGACCAACAGATTAAACGGGTATTAATCTGAGCAAGGACATATATGAAATGAAAATTTTATATGGTCCCAATAGACATGCATTCTTGTAGTAGTTTAGATCCAATTCAAAGTTGCAACATTGTGAATATTGCATGTATTTTACTTTTCCTCTTTGATTTGGGATCATTTTAACTCACCTATCTTTTATGTAATGACAAGTGTACAATTGATAATTTGAATTAAAAATTGAAAAATAACCTAACCCTCACTTCCATTTGCACTCAATCTCATGGGTTGATCCTAATTCTCATTCATTCCCTCCCTAGGTTCAAATCCATAATTTATGAGATTAATCTAGTTCAAATTCAATAATTAAAAAATGAACCCAAAATATTTAAAATTTTAAGTTGATTTTTCAGTTTTATCCAACCCTTCAAACTAGTTATTATGAGCTGACTTGAAGTGTGAAACATTTAGCATGCCATCTTTAGATCTAAGGACTAACACTTTTATAGCTTTACACATCTAATCTATTTAGAGTTCTCAATATATTTACAATTGGAACTTGAGTGGTCATGAGCATAAAGAACATATTTAAGCATCCATATAACATTACCTTCTTACATCATGATATCTAGGATTTTGTGCATGACTATACTTGAATTCAATTTTTATTTGTAGCTACTATATTGATCTATACATAGGTTTGACTAAAGGAGAAATTTTCCTTATCGAAAACAAACTCATAATGATGTCCTAAACATTACCCCTCTACAAAGATAGGTCAACATTATTCAAGCAACAAAAATATAATAGATAAAATTTCTAGGTAGTAATCTTTAGATAGTCAAGCCTATTGTTCAAATTTGTGGTTGCACATATCAATTTTGCATTATAACCTTGCAAAATAAAAAATCACTATTTTAGATTATAAATCATGTCTAATTTTTAATTTTTAATTTTTAATTTTCCAATTTATTAAAATTTCATACTTATAATAATTTTAAATTTTAAATATTATATTTGAATGTATGAATACTCTAATTATTTTCGTTACATTTTTAATTAAAATCTTTCTTAATTAAAATTATTTTTAAAAATAATTATACAATTTTTTTCTTTTTCATAAACTTTTTATACTTATACCATTATATTAAGAAATGCTATGAATCATATTTATGCTTACAAAACTACAATATGCATAGTATTTGCTATCATTATCATCAACATTTGTTGCAATTTGCATGTTCAAGCAAACATAGAATCATTTGTTTTTGATGACTTTGTCCTATTTAAATTTGCATTAATAAATATAAAATATACAATATTTCCATAAATAGGTTAGGGTGGTAGAGAGGCAACCCACGTAAGTCTTAACATAAGGGCCTAGTCAAGAAAATATAAAGAACAAACTAGGTCAAGCATTATAATTGCTACTTTCAAGACTACTTTCGATTGTTTTGTAGGTTAACTTCTTTATATTCAGAGATATATTTTAATTCTACTCCTATGAAAGTAGTCTTGAACAACAAACAATTAATATTTTAGATTAAGAATCATTCTTCTAATTCTTTTTTTTAATTTATTACAATATCAAACTTTAATAATTTTGAAAATTTAACAATCCAATTATTTAAGATGTATGTTTTTATTAAATTTTCTCTTAATTAAAACTCTTTTCTTTTTCTCCAATAATTTTATAAGAATTTTTTTCATAGTTGTTTTATACTTGTACCATTATTTCCTGGTCATTACAGAGAAAATGTGCGGCGATTCGACGTTGGAGCAAACATAGAATCAATTTCTGTTTGAATGCTGATTGTGACAAACCTAATCTCCAACATTTCGATTCCTGAAAAATATTATATCAACATATAATAGTGCACTGTTTGGTTGTGTGTCGACACTGTGAATAAACAGACGTCCTTCTCCAACTACGGTCTTCACAGTGCAGGGCGACAAGATCATCGAAATTTGAAGAAGAATGCAATGACAACTTACATAATTATTTGATGAATGAGTCCTGACATTATTGTCTCTCAAAACGTTGTATTCAGCTGTTTGTCTACATTATGATATAAACCTAATTTATAGTTCAGCGCGGAGTGTGCGTACGAAGTATCCTTTTCCTCTCTTTAATTAAGAAATTTGCAGTTTGCCGTCTGATCTTTCCTCCCTGGGCTCTGGTGGCAATGGCGGAAATGGGAAGGAAACCCATTTGTTTGGCTCCCCAATATACCCCACACCTTTTAATAAAATTTACATCACATGCAGCTCAGTTTGTTGAAGTGCACACTATGTTTTTTGGGAGCTATTTGTATGTTCTGTTGAGAAACATGTGTCTCAACCTTGCAGTCTTTTTATGGAAAATTCCAAAATTTGTTTGAGGTAGTTTTCCACATGTTTATGCATTGGAAAATGGTTAGTGAGTTGTTAAAAATGAGTCTTGTCCATAGTAGAATATAGGTGGGCCATTTTTAGAGCCTTAATGATTCATTTTGTGACTTTTAAGAGGGTCTAAGCTAGGGGACAAAATTATGGACGGGATTACTATTTCAACCTGTTGTTTTTTCATTTTGAAAATGTAAATGTCAAAAATGGGCACCATGTGACATGGTGGTTAAGCCCATGGTTTTGTAAAACCACAAGTGGTTTCCAGGTTGTAAAATCACTATAAAAGGAGGGCTTGGGGAGGAGTTTGATAATTGAGTTTTTTGCAAGACTGAATGCTAGAAGGAGTCTCTCTGAGTTCAACTTGTGGTGATGCGCTCCTGTAAGAACTTGCATTGCAAGTGTATTGTAATTAGCTTGATTTGATAATACATTGTGCGAGTTTTGGAGGGTGGGGTTTTTCTCCCAGAAGGGTTTCCCCACAGTAATCACTGTGTTATGTGTTCATTGCTATTTTGTTTATGCTTTATTGTGCATTTCTTGATATCTTAGTAATATTTAAGTTGAAAGTTGCATAACCGTCCTCTCAAGATTAGCATAGGAAGCGTTTCCGCACACCTTTGCTTCCTTACAAGTGGTATCAGAGCCTGGCCAGTTTTGGTTCTATTTGTTGGGTACAGGGTTTTTTGAGCTAATCAAGGTTTGAGCGGGAGCTTGTGCAGAGTTTTTCATTTCTGTATTGCAAGATCGTAAAGATGGCAAGTATATCAGGGAGGATTGATGTAGAGAAGTTTTCTGGCACAAACTTTGAGATGTGAAGCTGAAGATAGAAGATCTGTTGATTGATCGAGATCTATGGGATGCGATTGATGAGAATAAGCATAGGCCCGCAGATCCGACTTTAGCCGCACAATATGATGTGACTGATAGAAAAGATAAAGGTCTCATCAGATTGTGTCTTGCAGACTCTATTCTGATAAATGTCCATGAAGAATCTACTGCAAAGAAGCTTTGGAAGAAGCTAAGTGAGATCTACTAAGCGAAATCACTTGTGAACAAGATCTTCTTAAGGAAGAAATTGTATTCTTTGAGAATGGAAGAAGGTGGACGAATTTCTGAGCATCTGGAAAGCTTTAATATGTTGGTGACTCAGTTGACCTCTGTTGGGGTGCTAATAGATGAAGAAGAAAGGTGCCAAATCCTGCTATGTTCGTTACTAGACTCATGGGATAGCCTTGTGATGGCCATAGGGAGCACTGCAGTCGTTTTGAAGATGGAGGATGTTGTTGGTTCTCTACTTTCTGAAGAGATGAGAAGGAAGGTCTCTCTGAATGCCAAAGAGGCTTTGAGTGTTCGAGGAACACCAAAAGAAAGAGGCAAGAATGAAAAGCAGCATGGCCGTTCTAAGTCCAAGAATAAGGGGAGATCAAAATCTCCTAGTAAGTCCAAGGTAATTTGCTGGAATTGTGGAAAGCTGGACATTTCCGAAAGGACTGTAAAGAAGAAGAAGCAAGATTCTGATTCTGAGTCCGAGAAGGAAGATGGAGATGCTTTTATTGTAGCCTTGGCCACTCGTGCAGGTGACAATGCATGGTTAATAGACTCAGGTGCATCTTTCCACATGACTCCTAATAGAAACTGGTTTAGTAAGTATGAAAATTTTGGTGGTAAGGTGTATTTGGGTGATAACTCAGTACTTGATATTGTTGGTCGTGGAAGTATTCGTGTGAAATTTTCTGATGGTAGAATTAGAAGATTTGATGGTGTCTTGCATATCCCGGGACTAGCAAGGAATTTGTTATCTGTTAGCAAGCTAATAGATGCAGGTGTGCATGTACAGTTTTCTGAAGCAGGTGTGAAAATGGTAAGAGGTGCTATGGTGATAGAAAGAGGAAGCAAATTGGGTACACTATACCAGCTTGATGCATGCACAGTTGAGTGCAATAGTACTTCTGATAAGACTATGATAAAGACTATGTTGGAAAAGGAGAGGGTTTCTCTTTCAACAAATGGTCGTGGTTTTTGGGTACCCAAGGGTGCTCTGTCTACCGAATCAAAGTTGCCTGCAGAGAAGACCATGTTATGGCACCAGAGACTTGGCCACATAGGTGAGAAGGGTCTACAGACCTTGAAAAATAAGAACCTTGTTGATGGGTTGAATGATTGCAATCTTGAATTTGATTTTTGTGAGCATTGTATCTATGGTAAACAAAACCGCATTCAGTTTTACTCGAGTTCTCATAAATCTTCATGTATTTTGGATCTAATCCATTCAGATGTATTTGGTCCAATTGATGTTCCTTCTATTGGTAGATCAATTTATTATGTTTCTTTCATTGATGATTTTAGTAGAAGAACATGGGTTTATTTTCTTAGGAGTAAAACTGAAGTTTTCAGTCGTTTCAAAGAATTTAAAGCAATGGTTGAGTTGCAGACTGGAAAGAAAATAAAATGTTTGAGAACTGATAATGGTGGTGAATTTTTGTCCAATAATTTTGACACATTTTGTAAAGATTGTGGTATTAAAAGAGAGAAGACAACTCCGTATTCTCCACAACAGAATGGAGTTGCAGAAAGAATGAACAGGACCTTGATGGAGAAGGCTAGGAGTATGTTGAGTGGAGCTTAACTAGAACAAAAGTTTTGGGCTGAAGCTGTAGCCACTGCCTGCTACCTGATAAACAGGTCTACTACATCAGCTCTTGTTGATAAGACGCCAATGGAAGCGTGGTCGGGCCACAAGCCTTCACTTAGACATCTGAGAGTGTTCGGTTGCGAAGCATATGCTCATGTGCCAAAGGAGAAGCGGACAAAATTGGACAACAAAGCTGTTCAATGTATTTTCATCGGATATAGTTATGGTGTAAAAGGATACAAGCTTTGGAATCCTATTGATCAAAAGGTATTTTATTCAAGAAGTGTTATTTTTAGAGAAACTAAGCCTTCTTCTGTTACAGTGCAGCCAGAACAAACAAAACAAAAGAAATATGTGATTCAACTATCTGCTACACCGGAGAAAGTTGAATCGAGGCCCTTAGAAAGACAAGAAGTCGAGGAGAGCTCTATGAGTTCTGAATCATCAGAGGAAGAAGAGGTACTCGAAGCAGAACCTGAAGCTGAACCTGAACCAGATCTTGCTCGAAGGTCTACTAGACAAAGGAAACCACTTGAAAGGTATGGGTATTCTCCTGATGATTGGAGATGCATATTTGCATTGAATGCTAACATTGATGAACCGAGATTTGTAGAAGAGGCTCTTGGTATGAATGATTCAGAGTCCTGGAAAATAGCCATGGATGAAGAAATGGCAGCTCTTAAGAGGAATGAAACATGGGACGTTGTACCATTGCCTGAAGGACGAAACCCTGTTGGTTGTAAATGGGTTTTCAAGAAGAAGATGGGTTCAGATGGAAGCATTGAGAAGTATAAAGCACGTTTGGTTGCAAAAGGTTACTCTCAGGTTGAGGGAGTAGATTATGGTGAGATTTTTTCTCCAGTAGTCAAAATGACATCCATTAGATTTTTACTTTCTATTGCAGCAGCCTATGATCTAGAGATCGAGCAAATGGATGTGAAAACAACTTTCCTTCATGGAGATTTGGAGGAAGAAATTTAAATGACATAGCCAGAGCACTATGTGATGAAAGGTAAAAGTCATTTGGTCTGTAAGTTGAAGAGATCCTTGTATGGTTTAAAACAGTCCTAGGATGTGGTACTAGAAGTTTGATACATATGTGTTGAGTTTGGGATTTGTGCGATCTAAATCTGATCACTGTATATATATTAAATCTAATGGTGATCGTTTCTTGGTTATTTCCCTGTATGTCGATGACATGTTGTTTATTGGCAAAGGAAAAGGTTTGATTGCAGAGTTAAAATCTCAGCTTTCAATAAAGTTTGAAATGAAAGATCTTGGTGTAGCTAGGCACATTCTGGGAATGGAGATTGTAAGAGATAGACAAAACAGAAAGCTTTGGCTAGGCCAGAGCAAGTATGTTGGTACTATTTTGAAAAGATTCAATATGCAGGATTCAAGACCATTGAGTGTTCCTATTACAATGGGAACAAAGCTTTCTAGTTCATAGTGTCCTACATCCCCATTGGAGATGGAAGAGATGAGTCGAGTACCATATCAGAGTGCTGTTGGAAGTTTGATGTATGCTATGGTCTGTACAAGACCAGACATTGCCCAAGTAGTGGGAGTTCTTTCTCGTTATATGTCTAATCCAGGAAGAGCACATTGGGATGCAGTAAAAAGAGTTTTCAGATACTTGAGGGGTACTTCAGAGTACTCGATATGTTTTCATGGAACAAGAAATGAGCATTCCTTAGATATTCGAGGCTATGTGGATTCAGACTGGGTCGGTGATGTTGATAGAAGAAGATCCACCAGTGCATATGTGTTTACATTATTCGGTGGTGCAATCAGTTGGATGAGCAAGCAACAAGCTGTGGTCGCTTTGTCCACTACTGAGGCAGAATATATGGCAGCTACTCATGCCTGTAAGGAAGCCATTTGGCTAAAGAGATTGTGTTCAGATATAGAGTTCAAATAGGGTGCAGTGACAATTTACGGTGACAGTCAGAGTGCAATCTGCCTAGCGAAGAACCCTACTTTTCATGCCAGGACCAAGCACATTGATGTACAATATCATTTTGTGAGAGATATGATTGAGGATGGCAAGGTGAAGCTGGAAAAGGTAGAAACTTTGGTGAATGTTGCTAATGTATTAACTAAGCCCGTGAGCACAGAGAAATTCAGATGGTGTTCAGAGTCTATAGGCCTCTCGGCCCCTAGCAATTAAGTCCATGATATTTTGGATCCCCTGACTCTTGCAAGGTGTTCGACAAGTGGGAGAATGTTGAGAAACATGTGTCTCAACCTTGCAGTCTTTTTCTAGAAAATTCCAAAATTTGTTTGAGGTAGTTTTCCACATGTTTATGCATTGGAAAATGGTTAGTGAGTTGTTAAAAATGAGTCTTGTCCATAGTAGAATATAGGTGGGCCATTTTTAGAGCCTTAATGACTCATTTTGTGACTTTTAAGAGGGTCTAAGCTAGGGGACAAAATTATGGACGGGATTACTATTTTAACCTGGTTGTTTTTCCATTTTGGAAATGTAAATGTCAAAAATGGGCACCATGTGGCATGGTGGTTAAGCCCATGGTTTTGTAAAACCACAAGTGGTTTCCAGGTTGTAAAATCACTATAAAAGGAGGGCTTGGGGAGGAGTTTGATAATTGAGGTTTTTGCAAGACTGGATGCTAGAAGGAGTCTCTCTGAGTTCAAGTTGTGGTGATGCGCTCCTGTAAGCATTGCAAGTGTATTGTAATCAACTTGATTTGATAATACATTGTGCGAGTTTTGGAGGGTGGGTTTTTTCACCCAGAAGGGTTTCCCCACGGTAATCACTGTGTTATGTGTTCATTGCTATTTTGTTTATGCTTTATTGTGCATTTCTTGATATCTTAGTAATATTTAAGTTGAAAGTTGCATAACCATCCTCTCAAGATTAGCGTAGGAAGCGTTTCTGCACACCTTTGCTTCCTTACATGTTCGTTGTTTTTTTTAGAATAAAATTATAAATAAATAATTTATCTATTGATTGTCAATTTTTGAATATGAGTGGGACGTTGATTTGGATTTTTTTGGTATTGATCAGGGTTGGATTTAAATTACATATCTTAAGCCTACTATATAGGTTCTTGAGTCATCTGAGCAAACAAAGAATCAATTTCTGTACTGTAAGTTAGTATTCTAACAAATCTAATCTCCAACATCTAGATTGTTGAAACATTATATCAAGATATACAACTGCATTGTTTGGCTCTCTGCAGACATTGTTAATAATTTTTTCAAAGAAGGATATAAAAATTTGACACATCTGCATCCTGCATAAGATATGGCGACAAGATGATTGAAACATGAACCTTGTCCTTAGTAAGACTATAATTTTGTAAATTATAATGAAAACTCACATAATTTTTTGTATATGAGTCCTAAATTTCTAAATTACGATCTAAACCTAATTTGTAGTTAGTTGTGGAGTGTACATACAATGTTTCTAATTTCTTATGATATATGTAAATATTTAATTGATATAATTTAAGATAATATAGTCTTAATTAATAATATTTAATGAAATTTATTTTCCCATTGTCATTTATGAAATATTTAAAGTGTTTTTTTAATATACATTAACAAGAACTAGCAATTCAATATTGCAAATGAGTATGAAAAAAATATAACAATACAAAGAAGAAAATTATAAGAATAAGCATTCCTTGATAGAATATAGTAAAACATAAGCGTAAAAAAGTTCATAGACAATTGGAGTATACAATATAATACTTTTGTTAATACAAAAGCATCCAGGGTTTAAGAATAATCTTGCATCATCCAAAAATATTGTTTATTTTTTAGAAGAGTTCACTTATTTAAAACTTGGAGGTCATTTCACTAATCATAGTCCTATGTTTGTGAAACTTTTGGTCAGTGGTTTCTTTATTGTAAATTTTAGAGATGAGAAGTTTTGCTAACACATCTAGTGGGATTTATTTTTCCACTTGATTAAAAGCTAGGTTGTATGAACTAAGAACCCATTACTAGATCACAATCAATGCAAAATCCACATCTTTTATTACCACCTCTCGTAGTGGTCGCCTAATAGAGAACAATTGGATCTAGTGTAGCACAAACACAAACACAAGCACCCATGTCTATACTAGGACCACGAGAAATTTCATATCATGGAACAAAAATAGTCCACTTATCCCTCCAATCCCTTCGATCCCTCCAAATATATGGGACCCTATTCTGGCCAACACATTAAAGGCACTACCTAAATTTACTAGAGAATTTTTGAAAACCCTTATAGAACACCTAGAAAATGTAGCAAATCTTTCCATTGTGCACCATGTCACCACACAAAACATGACCCTTAGATTGTCCACAATTTCCTTTAAAGGGAATTCTCTCAGATTTTATAGGTCTCAACCACCTAATATTGCCACTTAGGATAGCTAGGGGATCATTTCTTCAATTGGTTCAATGAAAATGGAAATATTCCTCTCTGTTGCAATAGTTGATTATGATCAAGAGGGCCCCACAAGAGGCTATTACAGATTTCAACACAAGATTCCATAAGACCTAGTAGGGGATTTTGGTAGTAGCTCAACCCTTAGCAGGCATGAAAATTATGTTGCATTTGAAATCTTTCAATTTGAACATAGCCATGATGATCTAGTCACTTGGAGGCCAGATTCTCCTAGATGCATATGATTTAGATGTGAGGGTTGAGAATAACCTAATATTAGATGTTATAAAATTTCCACCTAGGCCACCCATGCCTATGTTTCTTGAATTGTCCATACCACCCCAAGGGGAGATCTGAAGCACTTTCCAAGATAACCCTTAATGTATATATATCATGCTAGTTACGTGATAAATTTGGATTCATCATCCTTGGGTGTGAAGATGAATGACATGAAAAACATTATGTAGAGATTTTCAAATGAAATCATTAGCCTTACAAGGCAGTATGTTATGGCCCCAAGGGCTCCTAATCAAAATTATCAATGAGAAAGGCCAAATTACTAGCAAAATCAATATCAAGGGGCTCCAAGGCCAAAGTAGTCTCAACCTTCTAACCAAATTGTCCTAGTTCCAACTCACTTGCAAGTAGTACCCCTAACCCACATAGGGAACTAGTTGTGGGAAAAATAATTTGGTAGATGATTCCAATGAATGGTTTTTTTCTTACAATGATGTTCATATGCCTCAAGATTCCATAAGGGGTAATTTGTAGTAGAAAATAGCGAAGCAAAGGATGCAAGGAGTGATACCTGAAGTAATATGATGTAGAAGCATCCCCAATTCTTGGAAATCTTGCATCAACAACAAACATTTACCTTTCAATTTGTTTCCTATTTTGCAGTTTCAGTATTTCTTTCGACATTTCTTTCTATTTGTTCACCGGATCTTGTGGAGTTGGATTTTGATCATGGACATGTTCATTTTCCTTCTCCTAAGTCCATGGGACATTTGGATCTTTTCCCGACAAGTTATTGCTTTTGAAATCCGAGATAGTTTTTTGGCTTAAAACACTAGAACTGCTTGGACCTAGTTTGCTATTGGCGAATCTTGTGGATCATTTCCGTAGCTTGTAGAGCTTCAGTTCATTTTTCCAAATATTTCTTGGTGTGTGGCCAACCTTCTCTTAGGTCTGCACTTCATCCTATGGATTTTTTGGATGGATCTCTTTGGCGGAGCCGAACTTTTGTTTTACACATTTCATCTTGTTCATTGGTAATTGTTTCACCTTGGACCGATGTAGATCACTCTTGATCATATAAATCAATGTAATTAAGCATTTAGAATCAATTTTTAGAAGAGAGAAGATAGATATGAAGGTTAGGAGGTCCGAAGTTGGCTCACATTCTTGTTTGAGCCCGAATGTTGCATAACACACATGTTTTTTACTCAGGCTTGTGAGATGAATCTGTGAGGTCGAATGTTGTCGAAAGTTTGTAACTGATTTTCATGATATAATATAGTTTGTTTCTGCATCACCTTGATCACTTTGAGTTGTTTCTACTGTGTAACTCTTGCTGGACAGTCCAGATTGTTCTCTTTGAGGACCCTCCCATCGTGGCTACACCAACTGGTATCAGAGTGAGAGCTCATTCTGGAGATTACTTTGTCCAGTAAGATTTTGTTGCAAGGTGGTGGATTGCAGATTCAACCTGTAGCTATAGAGGACTTGTGTGAAGATGGTGTGGAGAGGAAATAGAAATGGTGGAGCGTGTGGAAATGCAGACCTTGTTGTGATGGAAATGTAGAGATAAATTGCAGCTCGATTGGAAGCTATTGAAAAGGACCAAAGAAGAGGTCGACATGTTGAAGATGCAAGAGAAGATGATGAAGAAGAAGTGGCAACTGGAGAACAAGGAGTGAATCCCTTGACAAACGATTCAGATGAGGAAAGGTTTATAAGAGAATTGTCTCAAGCGAATACCAGACCCCATTTTACCCCACCGAATTATGATGACAAGTTGGATTCAGATGAATTGCTAGATTAAATCATAGAGATGGAAAAATTTTTAATTTTGAAGGCACCGTAAAAGATAGGAAGGTGAGATATGCTTGCACTAAGTTGAAAGGACATGCATCTCTTTGGTGGGAACATTTGTAGGTTGATAGATAGAGAAGAGTTAAAGAGAAATCAAATCTTGGGAGAAAATGGTTACCAAGTTAAAATGAAAGTTTATGCTTGCCGATTATAAAGTGAATCTGTTCTAGAAGTTGCAAAACCTAAAGTAGAAGGAATATAGTATGAAGGAGTAGTCCAAAGCATTTTACAAGTTGAATATTCGATTCAAACATGTTGATGATGAGATTGAACAAGTTGCTAGGCACCTGAATGGGTTGTGGATGTCTATACAAGATGAAATTAGTTTAATCAAGTTGTAGAGTGTTGAGGAAGCTTATCAATGTGCCTTGAAGGTTGAAGAAAAGTTGAACAAAAGGCATGAGTAGAAGCAAAGAGGTAGAGGTGGAAGGTTTTCCAGAGGGATATTTCAAGGAAGAAGCTATTTCGGAGGAAGAGGACCATGTACAGATCAGAACAAAGACAAGGAAATTGGTAGAGATGGTAGTTCATATTGAAAGGATGACATAAATTTTTATTGGAGAAGAGAACTTGATGGATATCGGAATGAGGTTATGGAAAAGAAGACAAAAGACATGATAAAAGAGTATCTAGAGGAACCTGCTTTAAGTGCGGAGGAGAAGAACATTAAGCTTTTGAATGTAATAAGACTGAGAACACTGGAAAGACAACATTGCACCAAAGAAGACCATATCAGATCAGCTAATAAACCAAAACATGGAGAATTGTTGGTAATGAGGAGAGCTTTATGTCATACCGGAGATGACGAGGAGCTCTTTCAAAGAAGGAATTTGTTCAGGACAAGATGTAAAGTAGCCTGTAAGTGTTGTAAAGTCATTATTGATAGTGGTAGTTCAGATAATCTTGTTTCAAAGGAGATGGTGAATAAGCTTAATTTGGAAAGGTTGAAGCACCCTAAGCCTTATCAGATAGCATGGATTCAGGATGATCATAAGATACTAGTAAGTGAAATTTTTTTGGTGAAATTGAAGATTGGATCTTATCATGATGAAATTTTGTGTGATATCGTGCCTATGGATATATGTCATATCTTGCTAGGTAGACCTTGGCAGTTTGATAGATAGACAATTCATGATGGAAGGAAGAACATATACACTATTTTTGCAAATGGGATGAAGCATACCTTGTTACCCTTAGAGGAGCCTCTAAAAATTGAAGTTTGTACCTGTGCTAGAATCTGTTTGGTGGATGGAAGGAAATTCCTGGACATGATGAGACATGAGAATGTATGTTTTTCTATAGTTCCTAAGAAGATTGTAGATATAGAGCATGAAGAATAAAAACTAGAGAAGATAAAAGAGTTGCTGACATCATTTTAGATAATGTACCTGATGGATTACCCCCTGTGAGAAGTATCAATCATTGCATGGACCTGATTCCTGGAGCTAGTTTTCCTAATAAAGTAGCACACTAGATGACACCGATAGAGAATAAAGAGTTGAATAGACAAGTGCAGGAGTTGTTGAAGAAATGTTGATCAGAGGGAGTTTGAGTCCTTGTGTAGTTCCAACAATATTAGCACCTAAGAAGAATGGATAATGGAGGATGTGCATCGACTCTAGAGCAATTAACAAGATCACAATGAAGTACAAATTTCCATTGGTTAGGATGGATGACATAATAGATTGTTTGAGTGGAGCCAAATACTACACAAAGATAGAATTGAAGAGTGGATACCATCAGATTGGAATGAGAGAAGGAGATGAGTGGAAGACAACATTCAGGACAAATGAAGGACCATATGAATGGTTGGTGATGCCTTTTGGATTGACTAATGCACTGAGCACTTTCATGAGGTTGATGAATGCAGTGTTGAATAACTTTTTTGGGTATGTTTGTTATTGTGTACTTGGACGACATCTTGATTTTCAGTAAGACAATGGAGGAGCATATGTTGCATGTGAGACAAGTTTTGTAGAGATCGAGAGAAGAGAAGTTGTTGATAAACATTAAGAAGTGCAGTTTCATGAAGGAAGAATTAGTCTATTTGGGATTTGTGATATCTGTGGACAGATTGGAAATGGATCCTAAGATAGTAAGAGCAATTGTTGAATGACCTACACCAGAAAGCATTGGAGAGGTAAGATCATTTCATGGATTGGCTAGTTTCTACTGAAAGTTTATTAGAAATTTCAGTTCAATTTATAGTCCTATGACAAAAGCAATGAGAGGGGATAGAAAGGATTTCAAGTGGACAATACGGGAAAATATGAGCTTTGAATTGTTGAAGCAGAAGGTGATAGAGAAGCGTGTATTAGATTTACCAAATTTTTGCAAAGCATTTCAAGTGGACTATGATGCAAGTGGGAATGCAATTGGAGCAATGTTGAGTCAGGAAGGAAGACCAGTAGCTTATTTTAGTGAGAAGATAGATGATGCAAGGAGGAGATATTTTGTGTATGATCAAGAGTTTTATGCCATAATTCAAGCATTGAAGAAGTGGAGACATTATTTATTTCTTAAGGAGTTTGTGTTGTATACTGATCATCAAGCTTTGCGGTATTTGAACAATCAGAGTAAGCTGAATCAGAGACATATGAGATGTGTAGAGTTATACCTTTGTGTTGAAACATAGAAGTGGAAAGTCAAATAAAGTTCTTGATGCATTTGAGAAGAAGGAGGAACTTGGTGATAGATATGAGAGTGGAGGTATTAGGTTATAAGGAATTGAAGAACTTGTATGAGGATGACTCGGATTTTGCAAAACCTTGGAAAGCTTGTAAGGAACCGGTTATGGTAGACAAAAGTAAGTGGTTAGACTATTTCATTCAAGATGGGAAGTTGTTTAGAGGATTTCAGTTGTGTATACCTAAAAATTCTATGAGAGAAATTTTGATAAAGGAGAAGCATAGTGGAGGATTAGACGGACACTTTGGAGTTTATAAGACAATGGAATTAATTAGTGAGAATTATTTTTGGCCTTAAATTCATAAGAATATTAGGAAATTCGTGCAGAGCTATAGAATTTGTCAACTTACAAAAGGTAGTAGTCAGAATGCCAGATTGTATAAGCCTTTGACAGTTTCGAAGAGACCTTGGGAGGACATAAGCATGGATTTTATACTTGGCTTGCCTAGGACACAAAGATGAAATGATTCTATATTTGTGGTGGTAGATAGATTCTCAAAGATGGCACATTTCATACCCTGGAAGAAGACAATAGATGCAGTACATGTTGCAGACCAATTTTTCAAACAAGTGGTGAGATTGCATGGATTACCTAAAAGCATAGTTTCTGATAGAAATACTAAGTTTGTTGGATATTTTTGGAGAATACTTTGAAAGAAGATGAAGATAGATTTGAAGTTTAGTTCTACTTTTCACCCACAGACTGATGGGCAGACAGAGGTAGAGAATAGGAGTTTGGAAAATTTATTGAGATGCTTAGTGGGAGAGAAAACCAGAAATTGGGATTTGATTCTTTCACAAGAAGAGTTTGTCTACAAGAATTCAGTGAACAAGAGTACTGAACACCTTTTGAGATTGTTACCAAAGCACACCCTAGAGACATATAAGAATTGAGAGACATCAGTACTAAAGATAAAATGAGTGCAAAAATAGAAGAATTTGCATAGCATATGCAGATAGTGCATAATCAGGTTAAATAACATTTGGAGGACATGAACAATAAGTATAAGGAGAAAGCTGATGAAAAGAGGAGACACAAGGAATTTGAAGTTTGTGATGAATTAATGGTGTAGATCTGAGAAAAGAGAGATTTCCATTTGGAACCTATAATAATTTGTAGATGAAGAAGTTTGGACCCTATAAGATCTTGAGGAAATTCAGTTCCGAAAATGCATATGAAGTGGAGTTACCAGATAGCTTGGGTATTTCACCTATATTCAAAGTTGCAGATCTACATCAGTACCATGAGACAAAATTCAGTAAGGACAGTGTAGAAAACTTGGAGAAGAAGATACCTCAGTGGATACCAATCCAGATTGAAGAGATTTTGGATAGCAAAATTGGGCATAACACTTGAAGAAACCAGTAAGAAGAATATCTTGTGAAGTTAAAAGACAGATCAGCTGAAGATTCATCATGGATTTCTCAGGTAGAGGTAGACCATCTTGGTTTTCCTCTGACCCCAGCAAAGTGAGGGACTCACTTTTTCAACAACCCTAGATGTCTAATGTAGGAGCATCCCTAGTTCTTGGCAATCTTGCATCAACCAAAAATATTTACCTTTCAGTTTGTTTCCTGTTTTGCAGTTTCAGTAGTTTCAATTTCTTTCGACATTTATTTCTGTTTTCTCACCGGATATTATGGAGTTGGATTTTTATTGTGGACAGGTTCATTTGCCTTATCCTAAGTCCATGAGACATTTGGATCTTTTCCCAACAAGTTATCTGTTCCAGAATCCGAGACAGTTTTTTGGCTTAGAACACCGGAACTGCTTGGACCTAGTTTTCTATTGGCAAATCTTGTGGATCATTTCTGTAGCTTGCGGAGCTTCAATTAATTGTTTCCAACAGTCCTTGGCTTGTGGCCGACCTTCCCTTAGGTCCGCACTTCATCCTATGGATTTTTTGGATGCATCTCTTTGGCGAAGGCCAACCTTCTTGTTTTAAAATTTTCGTATTGTTCATCGATAATTTTTTCACCTTGAGTTGACACAGATCACCCTTGATCATATAAATCAATGCAATTAAGAATTTAGAATCAATTTTTAGAAGTGAGAAGATAGATTTGAAGGTTAGGAGGTCTAGAGTTGGCTCACATTCTTGTTTGAGCCTGAATGTTGCATAACACACATATTTTGTACTTAGGCCTATGAGCCGAATCTGTGAGCCTAGATGTTGCTGGAAGTTTGTAACTGATTTTCATGATATAATATAGTTTGTTTCTGCATCGCCTCCATCACTTTGAGTTGTTTTTTCTATATAACTCTTGCTGCATGGTCCAGATTGTTCTCTTTGAGGACCCTCCCACCGTGGCTGCACCATAATACCTCCTTCTTATAGATATCAATCTCTTGGTGTCAAGATGCATTTTTAGTAGCCTAGATGCAAGGAATGTCCTTGGAACAAGAAGGAGAAATTGCAATTGACCATGCACTTTTATCTAAGGTTGAAGGAGAAGTAGTTTTTTCCAATGAAACATCTAATTGAAAAGTGCTTCAAGTCCAAATTAACAATTTTACTATGTCAAAGAGAAGGATGGTTGATAATCTAGAAGTGATCCCACGAGTCAAGGTAGCTTTTTGAAGGAATCTAATGGAACAACTAGTATCTCCATAATTTCAAAAGAAAAATGACACCTAGATAAGGCAAAGGGTTTTAGGCTTTAGCTGCAAGCAATGTTGAATATCATAAAGAAATTGAAGAAACATCCAACTAATGTCTCTTTGTGTGTTGATTTTTTCGTCCTCAAACAAAAGTCTCTTTTGTAGGATGCACTATAGAATCAAGAGAAACTGGTGTTTATTGTTCTAGTTGAAGATCCAAATTGGAAAAAAGAGAAGTAAATAGGGAAGGGTCCACAATCATATGTGATAAATACATGTTAATGAATGCAAAGGGAAAAGTAAGTGAATCCAAACCCACCACTTTTTATTTGACCCTCATTGTGGGTAATAAATTTTTGCATAATTCCATGCTGGAATCTAGAGCAAGCACCACTATGATGCCCAAATACATTAAGCCACTCAAAAAATCCATCAAATCTTTAATCCCAGGAATTGGGAATCTATATCTAATAGTTATCTTATTGATGACCCTAGAATCAACACACAATATCCATTCACCTCCTTTCTTAGGCATTATGATGGTTGAAACAACACAAGGGCTAAGACTTTTCCTTATCAAACCTTTCTTGAGCGGTTCTTCAACTTGCCTTCTAATATCGTCATTCTTCTTTGGAGTCAATCTATAAGTAGCCTTATTTGGAAGGCTAGCTCTTGGTATGAAATCCATGTGATGGCTAATGCTCCTCATAGGAGGCAATTCATCAAGCAACTCCGCTACAACAATGTCTTTATGCCCCTCTCTAGAGCATTCCTTGTATTTCTTTAGGAAATTCCTCCAATGTTGTTAATTTAAGGACAACCTTGGGTTTGAGTGCTAAAGCATATCCCATTTCTTTATCCTTCATGGTATGTAAAAACTCCTTTCTAATCACCACCATTATTATATTGCTACTACTACTGTTGTTGTCCCCTTCTTGTTCTTGCATAGGCAACAAGGTATGCTTGATACCATCCTTCTCAAAAGTGTAGGTGTTATCACTTCCATTATGTACTGCCTTCCTATCAAATTGCCAAGATCTACCAAGCAATACATGACACACATCCATGGGCATAACATCACATAACACACTATCCTTATAATTACCAATCTAAAATTCAACAAGAACTTGTTCATCCAACAATAATTGGTGCCCTTTCTGTAACCAAGAAAATCTATATGGAGAAGGATGTTTAGTTTCTTAAGCCCTAACTTCTCTACCATCTTTGTAGCTGCAAGATTATCTATACTACCATTGTCAATGATTAATTTGCAGCACTTACCTCTTTCCCTACGCTTGGTTATTGCTAGCAATAATTTTAAAGACTAAATGTTATAATTTCTATTATCAATTAAGGGTTTAGAAAGATATAAATGTTTTCCATGCTAAGGTCACTATTGTAACATAATATCTGATGATTTACATTTGAGATTATGATTAATTTATCAAATAAATTGTAATAAAAAATTAAGTTAATCAAAATGTTATGAATTAATATGCACAACTCCTTGGTCTATTCCTTAATATCAGAATTAAAAAGAGTAAACTATTTTCCTCTAGTTGTACGGAATACGTTTAGAAAATAATATTATTCATAATCTTTGTCATAATAAGCAAAATATAGATCAAAGATGGACTAGTCTTATAGGGGCTAACAACTCAGTTGGTAGAGTTGTCCAACAACAAATGGATGGTCCTTAGTTAGATTCCTAGCTAGTTCATGACAGATTGACATGGTAATAGATCTCGACCTAGATAGGAACCTCAAGCAACAATTACATGCTTGATTATATAAAATAGCCTTCACAAAATGACACAAAAGTTTCAATATAAGAACTAAGTAGTGTTTAAGACAATGCTAAAACAACGACCATTAGGTATTAGAGATGGAAAATATGATTGAATAAACTATTTAGAGAGTTCATAAAGATAAGACTTAAAAACATATTTATTAATTGATATAAATAATCTCAAAGATTAAATATTACAATTATCAATTATTAATTACAGGTTTAGAAAGATATAAATATTGTTGATGTCAATGTCACTTTTGTAACATCATATTTGATGATTTAGAGTTGAAATTACAATTAAATTTATCAACTAAGTTGTAATAAAAAAACGAGCCAATCAAAATGTCATGAATTAAGGTGTGCAACTCCTCAGTTTGTTCCCATGTATCAAAATTAGAAAAAATAAAGTTTCCCCTACTTTTATAGAATAAGTTTAGTAAACAATCTTGCAAATAATCTTTGTTAGTAATATGTCAAAATCTAGACATAATTTATTTTTTTATTTGTATTAATAATTTCAAAGATTAAATATAATAATTATTTATTATGAATTAAAGCTTTAGAAAAATATAAATATTACTATGCAAATATTAGTATTGTAACCTTATATTTGGCAATGTAAATTTGAAACTTCAAATTTAAACAATAAAATTATCAAATTAACTATTGAACTCCTGAGTCTGTTCCCCTAGTTCAGAATTAAACTGAACAAAGTTTTTTTCCCCTGCTTGTACGTAAAATCTTGCAAACAATCTTATCCATATTTACTACCGACCGACAAATCGTTCCTGCGTAAAACTACTAAATTATATATAACTTGTCCGTACAGGCGACCATAGTAACGGAAAAGCTGCTAAATAATAGTCCTTTTTAACTGGAATTCCTTAAAGAGGCTTAAATAACTGGTAAACTAGACGGTGTATGTGCATTCAAAGTTTGCTGGAATGAATCTACGCCTTATAATTTTAAGCTACAACTTGTACTATCCAAACTTTGCCTTGTAAATTTCTCTGTACATTTCATTCCCAAAAATACACTCCTGATGGGAAATTCACCACTGCATTAAACATTATAGACAGTTAAAAATACCTCCTCACTATTGCCTATTACTACCATCAATTTTGAATTGTATTCATCTTCTTCCTTGTCATGGATGGACTACGCTGAAGACTAATCACATTGTAGAAAGCTTCTTGCCTTGAAAATGATATCTAATATTGGTCGAACACTAATAATTAACACAATATTTACATTTTTAGCATCCTGCATAGCTATAGCAGATGCCCAATCTCTGATTTTTGCTCTCTTCTTGACTGCATGATTTCGTTGATTCATTGTTCTTAGGTAAGCTGAGAAGAAGCCTCTCTATCTGAAATCCTCCGCCCAATTCAATTTCTCGCTTAAAATGGGAGCAATAGCTTTCAAACACGCTCACCGTTACCTGCAATCGGAATCGCATCATGAACAAAAATTCAACTTCTAGAATGTTCATTTCCCTCAGTGTTAAGCCTCCCACTTTTGCAAAATAGTCGTTACTGTAATGCCTGCATCCACGATACGCCAAATCAACATTAGCAATAAAATTCACATTTTATCAGGTTGGAAAACCCAATTAACGAAGACTTACAGATCATCGAGAAACTTGGTAGCAACCATGACAGTGGTGATGGTGAGCCTGTGAATGTTGAGAGAAGTTAAGCGGAAGTTAGGGTTGTTGAGAATTAGGCGATCAATATAAGCATACGCCACAACAAATGCAGAAGGACTGCAGCGGACATACTTGAACATCCTTTCCAAATACTTGTGTAAGTTCATCGCAGGAACTTGCAGTGAAGAGAAAAGACACAGATTTTCTCTTTTAATCTTTTTGGCAGAAGAAAACATGAGCCTTTCATGTCGGGCCACAAGTCTTTGAAGTAGGGAGGAAAGCACAGAAAGAACCCAAGGGCTTGAGTCGCTTTCAACGCTGCATAAGTCGGAACAATAAACGGCTGAGGATGGATCTGAACCAGTTGCTTCGCTCATGTATAATGCCATTCTAATTGGCCTGCCTTTTCTCAAGCAATGCAACAGTTAATTGGGGATTGAAGTTTGGGGAATGATGTACTCGTGGAGTGTGAATCTTTGATAGAAGAAAACATATATATACATATAAGGTGGAAGAATTCAGAAAGGAAGAGAAAGGTCGCGGAGTCTTCCTCGACTCAATTATTAGAGAGATTTTGTTTATCTTAAACTCACCGACAGTAGTACTAGTGCCTTCGCTGTTAAAGGGGACCCGATTCCGATCTGCACGTGAATGAATACATTCACGTATTAATGGAAAGTGGGACCTTCGGAATGGAAGGGGTTTACTCTACAAATCAATCTAAGCTGTAACGGAACGACCACTAACAATAAAAAGGAAAATAAATAAACAGATAAAAGATAGGCACCTTCCTCCATTCTTTCAATCCTCCACGACAGAGGTGTGGTGTCAGAAGAGTGGGAGTTATCATTTCCATACAACTTCTGTGAATTGCAACGTCAGGACTCTTTGTTTTTTCTTCAAACAGCTGACATTAAAAGAGATGGAGATACATATTTTGATGGGCCACATTTGGGTCGGCCTGATTTTCTGCGTGGCTTAATTGTTGTTAAAGATGAATTTAATGTCAGGCTTTTTTCTTTCATAGAACATGCAATCAGACTTAATTAGACATAGAAAAGTAGCGGTATTAAACACATGTAGTTAATGTTCGAAATCAGGTGTATACACATGAATAAAGAAGGTATGGAGGTATGTATAGTTTGTGAGAACATTGTATAATATAAGTTATTTTGAGTAGTGTTGTATTTATTTGTTAATATTTATATTTCATTATTTTACTATTTTTAAATTGTTTGGTATTTTAATATAGTATTAGAACAATAGGTCTATTATTTTAGTAGTAAGTATTTTTGTGATATTTTAAAATTATAATGATAAATAGATGACAATGTATGATATAGGATAATTACAAAGGTTCATAATGCAACTCAATAGTGAATAGTTTAATTTTCTTAACCTTAGAAGGAAGATGTTTTATTGAACACGGATTTGTTTAGTGGACTAAAAAAATGCCAAGTCCACATGAGATGTATATGCTATCAATAAGTGGGAGGAACCAAATGGTAAGAACCACTCTTCAATACTTCAAAATTTAAGTTATAATATGAATCTCTATGTTAATGATTCAAATATAACAAAGAAAGTTCAAGATTAGCTGAATCAAATATACAAATACTAAGATTTAATAATAGATTGAATCTTTGAAAAGACTTTTCAATTGAAAATGCAAGATTCACAAAGTATTGCATAACATACAAATTAGTCTAAGTCTCTCAAAAACTATTTGGTAGCATGCGAATCAACAACTTAAGAAGATTTAGCCATGACAGTTTTTTGGTAGATTGCTGAAATCCTTTCCAAGGTTATTAGAAGCTATTACTACTCAAATAAATATAAATTACTGGAATACAACAATATAACTACTCTAGGAAGAAGTAAGAAGAAAGGATGTAGGATTGAATGTTGAGAGTTGTACAACAGTGTTATGAATATAATATAAGAGAAAAACAAGAAAGAAGATAGAAAATTTAGGACTTAAAATTCGTATAAGAATAGTCAAGGCACAAAGGAGGAGAAAATGAAACCCCAAAAATTCTTCCAATGCAACAATCAAGGATATTTTAAAATCCAATCTAAGAAATCGAGATGACTCATGTAAAAAAAGGAGGTATAACCTTAATGTAGCTTCATGTAGCAAGAAAAAATAATTATTTGCAATCGGTACTGTAGTTCAACTACCTTTCAGCTACTTCTACTTTTTTTCCTACAACTAGTTCTAACTTAGACAACTAAGCATCTTATATCTAACTTGGAAGTATTAAATTCAATTTAAAAAAATTCTATCTCAATCTTCAATTAAGCACATAGATATACTAAGGAGGGGGGGGGAGGGGGCTAAATCAATATATGCCAAATTGAACTTGATTAAATATTAATTATCATTAATAACTTATCTAAGAAGGAAATCTAATTCATCAAAACTGTAGCATTTACTAATTTTTTCCTAATGATAAAGAAAATTATCAATGGACACACACAACACAACCAAAAACTAGATTTATGTGAAAACTCAAAAGGAGAAAACCATGGCCTGAATAGATGCTTGGATATGCTACCTAAATCTAGCCTCACAAAATAATAGAGAACTTACAATATGAAGTAGGCACCAACCTACCAAAGACACCAATCCCTAATTACATTTGCAAGCACAAATCTATGGGAGACACCAACCCCATAATCAAAGATTTAAGCACCAAATTGGTAGCAGTAGATTTGAAATTTGTTTAATTAAAAAATCCACGACTCTGAAAATGAGTAGAGTCAAGATTTATTTCTAGGTGGCAGTGGTAATTGCCTCATATCATATGTGATCAAAGTGAGAGAGATCTATAACAATGGTGCATACCTGATAACAAGTACGTGATTCTCAAGCTTTTCATGTTATGATTGGATTTTTATATCCTAAATCATGATTATTTATTGAGAGATTAGATGTGTATGTTCCCAATTACAATCTCTAATTGAGTGATTAAATGTGTTTGTCTCTAATAACAGTAGTTGGTAATTCAAATTACATTTGTGTTTCCCAATCATAAATTTTGTGAGCATACATGCGTGTTTTTCTTCAAAACTTTGATGTTAAATAGATGTTTTTTCCCCTATCAAAACTTTCTCTATGATAATTGCATATATGTGTTGGTCCCTATTCTTGGTTCCATGGTTAGAAGTGTGTGTCACTATCCATGCATAAAATTTAGAAGCTTAGTGAAGCGAGTTCCACTATCATTTATCCTAAATAAATGTCTATGTCCTTACTCAAAACTTATGATGAACTACTAAATGTGGTCATCATGTATTTTTAGTCCACTTATCCCAATTTAGAGAATGATGCAATATGGAGGGATGTTGGAAATATTAAATCGTACCATAGTTGTTCTAGTATTGTCTGTGTCTTTGTTTGAGTTGTTAACACAACTTTGATATTTATGGGAGTTGTTCCTTAAAATATATGATCTAAAATTCATATAAATATGTAATGCCTTATTGAATGGAAAGTGTGTGGAATGTAGAAGCACTCTCAAGTGTTTAAAATTTTGCAAACATCTACAATTCTGTTTGAATTTTCTATACATATGACATACCCTTATTTTAAATGTTTCGATGATACTAATCATTAAATCTTTCTATTTTTGTAGGTTTACAAGAGAGAAATTTCATTCTAAAGAAACATGTACCAAAGTGATATTCACATCCTTATCGATATCATTTTATGAGTGTTTGGATAAAATTAATTTAAGCTTGATTTCTTGATTCTAATTTGATACATATTCTTAAATAATATCTTAACATTTTGAAATCTGAGTGTTGATCACAAAGAACATATTTAAGCAGGAATACAACATTACCTTTTTACATAATGATATCTAGACTTTTGTGCATGACTATACTTATTTTCAATCTTTACTTGTAGCGACTAAATTAACCTATACATAGATTTGAACAAAGGAGAAATTTTCCTTATCTAGACAATACTCCAAATGATGTCCTAAACATTACCTCTCTAAAAATTTCAGTGAACATTATTCAAACAACAAATCTATCATAGATAAAATCTAGATAGTAAAGTTTAGATAATCATGTCATTTGTCCAAACACAATGAATTATTAAAAAACACAATCAATCACATTTGCAATTGTAAACTTACAATACAAATATATTCTGTAATCATTACCATAAATTATAGAGCAACCATATCTATTAAAATCCTCCCTGCTCATTGCGTTGAAAATGTGTGGCGATTCAACGTTCGAGCAGGCACAGAATCAATTTCTGTTTGAATACTGATATTGTTTAAAGCCTAACCTGCAACATTTATATTCCTGAAACATTATTTAGCGAATGAATAACAAGATATAATATCACATTGTTTTGTCGTGTGTAGACATTATGAATATATTTAATGAAATAAGGATCTAAAAAGATAACAGACTTCCTTCCCCAGTTGCAGCCTTCACAGTAGAGGGCGACCGGATCATTAAAACTTCAAAAAAAACGATTGTAAGCGGGCAAATTGCAATGACAACTCTGTCCTGACATTATTATTGTCCGTGCAACTGCTCTCCCAAAACGCCGTGTTCAGATGTTTATCTAATTTATGATGTAAACATAATTTATAGTTAAGCGTGGACTCTGCGTACACATTTCTAATTAAGAAGATTGCAGTTTGCCGTCTGATCTTTCCTCCTTGGACTCTGCTGGCAAAGGTGCTATGGAAATGGGAAGGAAACCCATTTGTTTGGCTCACCTTTTAATTAAATTTACATCACAGTTCGTTAAGTGTTCACTATGTTTTTTAGGAGCTATTCGTATGTTCGTTGTATCTTTAGTCTTCATGTATTAGTAGAAAAAAATTATAAAAATAAATTATTCACTAGACTTAAATTACATATTCTAAACATTGTTTGTTTAGGTGGCGAGTGATTTGGGGTCGTCTAAATTTGGAGTATCGATTTTTTTAGAAGTTCACATTTTTCATTTATACTCTATTAACAATTCATATTTGTCATTTCAGTTTTCATAGCAGTTCACAATTATCATTTCCAACATTTTGAAAGATTTCATTCTTGTAAAGTGTATTTGTCACCATTTCTCATGCCATATTTGACCAATCAAAATATTGCGCAATATTTAGTTAGTAGATAATCTACATAAACTATGTTCTCATGCTAATCACTTACCTTTCTATATAACTTTCTCACATATAACTTTCTCCCAGCCCAACTCACAATATTTCTCCACATCTACTAAAACATAATTATTTTTAACAATCCCCATAGAATATGAAAAAAGAAGTTGTGAATTCTTATGCTTAATGTTGTTCGGAGATCATTTACAAAAAAATATAAGATTCTATATGAAAGAAATAGTTCCACTACAATGTAAAATAAATAAGATATTCATACAAATTAGGCAATAATTCATATGATTTTGTGATCTATTCATATTTTGTACCCTTAATACTCATATATGAATAGAATAGAATTATAAAAATAAATTATTTTTCTATTGATTATCATTATTTTAATATGAGTGGGTTGGAAGTGATTTCCTATGGAATGAATTGTACTTGTATAACGAAATACAATCATTAGACATTACCATTGTCTTGCCTTCACAATGATGTTTCTAGTGGCTTAAGATATATATAGATATCTAACTAATATTACTTAAGCTAATATAGTCATAGTTAATAATATTTTAGGAAATTTATTTTTGTCATTGTCATTAATGAAAGATTTAAAGTATTTTTTGAATACAAAGTAACAAGAACTAGCAATTCAATATTGCAAACAAATATTTTGAGGTTGCACTCTAAAGATAAGTTTAGATTATAGTGCTTAGTTTGACTTGTTGATGGGTCTATGTCCTTTTGTGTATTTTGAGCGGGAAGGGGTTCCTCGTTTATAGCCTCACCTGGTTCGGTCCAAGTTAAAAATTATCTTTAATTTAATGGGAGCCAACGCTTCTAGTAATTTAACTACCAAAAGAAAATATTGTAAACAAGTATGAAGAAAATTAGAACTAGCATATCTATTCTTCTAAGACAAATATAACAACAAAAAGAAGAATATAATAAAAGTAAGCATTTCTTCATATAATATAGATAAAATTAAGCATAAAAATATCATAGATAATATGAAATTATTTTAGTTCTTCAAATAAGTGTGGTATACGACATAAATACTTATTCCCTCACTAGTCCAACCATTTACAAATGAAAAATCTATTCCATATATATAAAAGATTATAAAAAATGACCTCCCTAGATTTGTGACATGTGTTAGTCAAAGGTAACAAGTTCAAAAACTATAAAAAACACTTCAAAATAGATATGTGAACCCGATATAGTGAAATCAATATTTTCTTCAAGTTATTGCAACTTTTTGTTACATTGAGTCAATTATTTTTCTTCTCATACAATTAGCCACTAGATATAATCATGTAAGCTAATAAAAATATGAAGTGATATATCAGAATAATATCTAGGAGGTTGCTTGAGAGGAATTGTGTTGATGTGTTTTTTATGCACTATGCAACATAGAATAAAATACCAAAGGCACTCTATCCACTCTTAATCAAAATCTCCTTGGATGCTAAATTATGTGATCAACCAAGCCGAATCCAAGGTTTCTAAAGTTAGGTCTTGATGTGTAGATAACTCAATGGTTGATGTGATTGCTAGTAATCCAAGGGGACTTACGTTGATACTTTAACTCTCTCTTGAATGCTACTAGAACATAGATTATAACTATTTGCTTGGAAAATAAAAGGGCAAAAGAGATAGGGTTTAGGGAGTCTAATCTTATCCTAATAATGTAGGAATGATGAACAATCTTTGGTGAAACTCAACTAAGCCTTGCTTTGACATGCAAAGAAAAAAATCCACAAAGCTTAGTGTGATCTTCTAAGGAGAGAAAATATGATGTTCAAATCACCACCATGAACATGGATACCATCAAGACGATGTATATAAATGAGGCAAGTAGCAATTGAAGTTAAGATTGAATCACACATGACACTTTACAATCAACAAATTGCTAGTAGTATGGATATATAAATTTCACCATTGATCATGCACAAATTTCATCTATTCATCTAAACATTATGAAAATTAAATGAGAAGTAGAGACCATGAAAATGTTGAATCAACACATAAAGTTCACCAGATCTTTCATAATCAATGGACGAGATTACAAGATAGAAGCCTTAATTAGGGTTTTCTATAACAACTCCCTTTCATCCAATGAGAAAATTACATTTTATTGAATGTGTAACATATTGAAATGTGAACTAATAGAAAGCAAGGTTAGGTATCTGAAAATTCGAGTCTCCATAGGTGGGTCAGGTACATTGCATTTAGGCATTTTGAAATGGAGCCCCCCCAGTTTGTTGGTGATGAAAAAGATGCCACCTCAGTTTGCTTGGTAGACTTGATACCTCATCATAAGAGAGTGTTGATGGTGATGAAGGCATCATCTAAGCATGGTCAAGAAAACTTTCCAACTTTTCTCAATTCTTCTACCTCCTTAGGAAATTTATTTCCTCTTGATTATCTTTATTTCCTTGATCTTTCTTGTTTTTCATTTCATCCTCACATTTGGGAGTCCTTTCTTCTTTGTGATGAATTTCCATCCTAGTCTTGAAGTTCTTGAATTTCATGTCATAGACTCAACTTCCTTCGCTGTAACTCTTGAATGTGGAATGTGTCTTTGATATCCCCATCTTCACTTTGGTCCTAAAAATTCTTGATTTAGTTCCTAACTTCATGATGTGGAATTCTTTGTGTTGGTGTACATTCCTTTGTTATATCCTTCATTCCTTGATATCCTTAATGTGAGTCCTCTGTATTCTCATTGATAGCTTTGATCATGTGTCTTGTGAAGACCTCCAAGTGGTTAAGCTATTCTTCATTTTATTGCAGAGTCCTTCATCTCTCATACTATTTTTATTGAGTGTGAAATTTGAATCCTTGACAGGTCTCCTTTGTTCCTCGATCCATGCATCCCACTGCTACCCTTAAACCTGAAAAAAAACAAAACATATTTTGATCAAGATACTAAAAGGAGAACAATTTTTTCTCAAATTTAGAAATGACTTACAAATTTGATTTCCTTTATTTGACCTCTGATTTTCATCACACTTGCCCTAAATTTTTACTAAGTCCCCTTTTACAACCCCCCTCCCAAATATGACTTACAAATCTACCCTATTGTGGAAATGATCTGCCTCAAGGTCTAATTTAAACCTCCACTCCCTAATTCGTAGCTCTGATATGATTTTTGCCTCTCAAAATCTGTCCTCAATTTTTCTAACTCTACCAGCTATAAATCAATTTGAAATGGAGAAAATTAATGTTGAATGGAGAATTTGATCCCTATCTTCTATGCTCCTCCATGCTTTGGATCACAATTACCCCTTCAAGTCGGACAACCTAAAAACAATTATTTATTTTTCCTTATTAATTTGATTTCCCTTTTAACCTAGGTTGACCTAGGGCTTATAGCTATCATTGGTTAGTTTATGAGGCTTTAATGCACAAAGGGAGCACATTTTACACTTAGACATGCATAAGTCGTAGTGGGATTTTATCCCTATTACATTTATCTAGGTCAACAAATCCTTACATTCTCTTATGTTTTGCAACCTTTTCACATGTTTTGAAGAGTTTTTATATTGCCTTTATCCTAGGTTAGTTGGATGCAATCTTCTCCTTTGAATGCATATAAATGTAAGGAAAATCAATCTTCATTCAAACACAATTCACTCATCACAAGCTTTATTCTGCTCTGCCTTACAAATCTAGGTTCAAGTTAAAATTTTTAGGTTTGATTTTGGTTGATTGTAGGTCTAATTTTAGGTCTTTAAGTTTTGATTAATTGACCTAGGTTTGAGATTAAGGTCTGATCTGATGTCTTCCAAGGTTGAGAAAATTTTGTAGGGTCAATTGCATAAATTGGTTTATAGGGAAGAAATTTCAAGTTTAATTGCACAATTTGGGCACAAATTTGATAGTCATATGCACAACTTGAGTGACATTTTGGTCCTTGTTTGCAAAAAAAACCTTTGGTGGCATTTTACCTCCTTCATACATAAGCATGTCGGTAGTTTTCCTCCTTCATGCATAATCATGTCAGGATTTTGCTTTTCATATGCACAAACATGTTGACATTTTTGGTCTTGTATGCACAAATTTACCATACTAAGTTAGATATTTATGTTTGTGTGCATGAATTAACTAAGTATTGATTGGATTTTTAGGCCTTGTGTGCACAAGATTTTGGTGGCATTTTTGGACCTCTATGCACAAGCATGGTAGCTTTTTTGGTCTTGCATGCACAAATGACTTGTTTAATCAACCCAAACATAGGCGCAAAGTTTCCTTGTGCTTGCACAACTTACCTCTTGCTAGGCAACATTTATTTATTGTTTTGCACAAAGTGAGTTGACGAGTTGGAATTTGAGGCATCCCTTGCACATGGTGGTGAGATTTTAGTCTTTATTTCCACAAAATCAATTTCATATTTTAGCCTTCCTTATGCACAAAAACATGTCAGTAAGTTAAATTTTCCTTAATCTGTTTGCATAGGCCTATCCTAGCATGGTGACATTTTGAGGCTTGTCTACACAAATATATATCTTTAAGAAAGCCACCATCATGATCACACCTTGAGCAAGATTCTTACTTAGTCAATTTTACCTTGAAGATTTTATCAAGCTCAACATTTTCACACCTTTATCACCTTGATACCCTTCATCCTTGAAAGTGATTTTGACCACCATTCCTTGAACCTATTTTTTCCACCTTAAAACCCTAGGGTCTACCTCATGTATGCAAGTAAAATCTTAATGACTTAATCATTGAGAATAATTTAATCATGCAAGCCTCAATCTGATAGATTGAACCTCCTCACAAGAAAAGGTTAACGACTAAGAGATTGACACTAAGCCAAGACAAAAACACTAAAATCCTAAGCCTAAAGCTAAAAGTGGGGCTTCCCATTTACAATGGTGTAATTTGTGAAAATGTCACAACTTCTAGCATCACCTTGAATAAATGTTCTTGGATATTTCAAAGATAAAGAATCAATCCACACTTAGAACCTTTGGAAAATTCAACCCGACCTATCAAGAGACTAGAAAAAGTACTCCAAAGGAAGAATACTTTGGGCCAAACTTGCACTTACTCTTTGATTACCCATGTGTGGTCAAGTGTATTCATTCTAACTCATAAGAGAATTGCGATTTCTTAGAATCCATAGTGACTGGCGACATAGTTTGTCCAAACTTCATAAGCATCCTGCCTCACTACCAACGAGTATCTATATTAACATCGAGAAGGTTATCTCTATAATCTCATAAATATTGCCCCATTTATACCAAGGAATTCATAACCCCGATGGATTTATTCACATATTCCCCAAGCCAAATACTTTGATATTTCATTTCATTCATTTTCCTTTTCTTTTTCTTTCTCTTTCTTTTTTTTCTTTCTTTCTTGTGATACTGCTTTCTTTCTTTTCAATTTTCACATAATACATTTTTTCTTTTAAGAATTGAAGCTTATTTGTGTTCGATAATTATATTGATATTGAAGCAAGATTTTAGATTTTTCACTAGCCACAACTTCACCTAAGAAACCATAATGACTTAGAGAAATAGATGAAGTGTGTAAAAAATAGTAATCGAAAGATGTCAGTATCAAGACACATTAAGTGATTCTATTCCAACTCAAGTAAAAGTCCTAACCATGTGAGAAAGTTGAAGAGGAACAACCTCAGATTCTAAAGCATTTCATGAATAGATGTCCAGGAATTGGACCAAACATAAGATCCAAAATGTGTCAGCTCGTGAGAAAACAACTCAAACACCCTTCTCACAAATGAAAGCTCCCACTTAGAACACCTAAACTAAGAAACAACCAAGTCTAAAGTAAACTAAAACTAAAGGAAAGCTAAGTTAAATCAAGCACACAACTAAACTACCCGAGCCATTTAAGGATCTTAAGTCAAATGACCCAAGGAAAACTAACTACCTAGATCAACAAAACCTCTAAGCTAAATAACATGAAATGAAACCTACACTAAGCTAAAATAAATTATATAGAAGACTCCTAGGGTGGACATGACTTAAAGAAGTGACATATGTAGATGAATTTACATGATTTATTAGGTTGTGCAATAGGAGCATGTGGCAAAAGTGATGGTTTAGAGATGGGTAAACTCATCCTTGAACATGGAGAAATAGGCTCTCAATATGCAAATGTCATATTTTGGCAAAACGACATGCAAGATTATCAATTGGGGAAATTCATTAAAACCAGGATCTATTCAAATGCAAGTCATTTTTCCTAAACCCCCATAACCAAAATCATAATAACTTTCAAAACTAGGATTGAAAAAGAGGCAACCAGATGCTTCTTGTGTTGGAATAGAAATTATTGTTTTTCGTCCACCAATGCATCATCAAAAGAGAGATTAGGAGGTTGCCATTGGTGATGTATCATTTCATGGGCATCCACAACATGTTAATTCTCACTTGAAAATTCCTTTGGAATCCTTATGACTAGAGCTATCATAACCTAGAATTGCTTTTCATTCTTCACTTTCGTGATGGCAATAGGTTCAATATCTTGCATAAACCAAGCATCTTAATAAAAATCCACGAGTATGTGTTAAAAAATGAGAGTCTCCTCAAGTTAGTGTTCTTCAAAACTTTTCTCTTGTGGTTGTTCAAATACGTTGATGGTAGCACCACCTTATACCATTTTCTCTCTAGCTCCATTTTTTCATCTTCAAGGATGCTTGAATGTTCTTCTTTTGATTCTCCTTGTTGTAGAGATGAATGCTCATCAAATAAATTTTCATCTTGAATAGTATAAAAATCAATTCCTTGTTATTGGAATGGTGAAGCATCAAATGTATGATAATATTTCAAGTCACCTATGCCTTTTTCTATGTCTTTTTTCTCAATCTCTTGATGACTATCATAAGTGTCCATGGTTTGTAGCATTTGATGTCTTGATGTCTCCAAGAATTGATCTTCACTTGTTATCATCTTGCTAGCTTGAACATCTTCCATTGTTTCCTCCACTTTCTCAGAGACAAAGTTACCCTCAACTTTGACCTCTTGACTACATGTCCCAGTTGTACTATCTTCTTCCAATTCATCTCATAATACTTTGGGAGGTCGAAGTTGATGATGAATAATATCTCTTGCAGCAACTCGCTTGTCCTAGAAAACTGTCAACAGTGAATCCTCTTGTACTTCCTCCATGAGATCTTTCAGCACCCCTTCAAATAGCATGATGGTGATGATGTCTTTTAGCACCCCCTCAAATTGTTCTTCATACTTCTACTCACTTGTGATAGCTTTTAGTTCTACATTCAACATGTCCATATGGTTGTCTTCTCCTTCAAAGCTGCTAATTGAAACTTCTTGCAATTCATTCTCAATAATCTCATTTTATAGTGTGAACGAATATTCATCAAGGAATTCCTCTTCTTACCATGGGTGTGAATTAATCAAGACACTTATTCTTTAGCATGAACTTCATCGATTATTTACTCAACTTACATATTAATACTATCCTCCTTGGGTGCATGGTATGAGAAGCTCTCATTCACCCCTACGCATTGATCATCGAGTTGACCTTCATCATTGACTTTCTACTGACTTCCTTTACTATCAGATGTTGTAGTAATGTCCCATTATTATGTTCTTCTAACTTTAGCTACAAGGTATGCACTCCAAGATCTATTCACAATACACACTTCCTTGGATAGGGCTAGCAATCCAAACTGAAATTTGACTTGGTTGATAGCCATTTTACATAACGAGAAAGTAAATTTGGAGTGGGGTGTATTATGTAGTATTATGAATCCTGCACTATAATGGTAGCAATATTCTTTGCAAGCGCAGTTCACCTTTCAGAGCAAGATGACTTTCAATCATCCCTAAGAATCTAGAAAGAAGACCATTGCTCTCTAGGACATTGAAATCACATGATTATGCCTCTGGCTTGGGTTATCCCAAAAGAAGATCTTTCCTTGTATTGTCAATTCCATCCTTGACAAGAATGTTAAGTAATGCATTTCATTGTGTTCATTTGTCTTGTGGATTCTACACTGCCTTGGCGATTCAAATTCGAAAAAGCTGTACAAGTTTAGTTGGGCGTTCAATCTACATCAAAGTTGAGGAATATCAACTTGTTGATCATCATGGCAATTTTTTTTCCTCTTCCACCGAGAAATCCTTTCTTTTTGAATTTTTTGTATTTTTCTTGGATTTTTCTGTTATTTCACTTTTTTTGTTTTGGATATTTGAATAAGAGAGATCTAGAAAATATGAAATTTATCTTGAAGGCTCAACTGGCTCCAACTATGTGAAATTCTTATTTTCTTTTGCGATTCCAATTGATGAACCAACATTCTTTCCTTCCTCTTATGATAACTTTGTCGAGTGTTGAAAATGACTCTCCATTGATCTTTCATTGCATTCACTTGTTCAAGAGTGCATTCATGCATTTGTAGTCTGCTAATTCTGTTGAGTGTGGAGGAGGGTAAAAAAGGCTTGAGATTACTCCCGCAAATTCAAATTGATAGGAGCTAGGGTTTAGTTATTCGAGCATCTGTGATGATAATCCCTCCTATTAGTAATTTTGTATATGTGTTGTTTATGCACTATGCAACACATAGTAAAATACCAAAGCCACTTTATCCTCTCTTGATCTAAATCTCCTCGGATACTAAATTATGCAATTAATTGAGATGACTCCAAGGTTTCTATAGTTAGGTCTTGACATATAGATAGCTCAATGATTGATGTAGCGATTGTTGATAATCCAAGGGGACTTACATTGACACTTTAACTCTTGCTTGAATGTTGCTAGAACATAGATTATAACTATTTTCTTGGAAAATAAAAGGGAAAAAGAGATGGGATTTAGGGAGTCTGATCTAATCCTAAGTATGTAGGAATGATGGACAATCTTTGGTGAAACTCAACTAAGCCTTTCTTTGACATGCAAAGCAACAACTCCACAAAGCTTGGTGCGATCTTCTAAGGAGAGCGAATATGATGTTCAAATCACCACCATGAACATGGATACCATCAAGATGATGCATATCAATGAGGCAAGTAGCAATTGAAGTTAAGCTTGAATAAGAGGGGTCTAGTTGACCATACATGACACTTTACCTCCTTCATGCACAAGCATGTTGGCATTTCTCTTCTATGCACAAGAATGTTGGGATTTTGCCTCTCTTATGCACAAACATGTCTACATTTTTGGTCCTCTATGCACAAATTTATTTACAATACTAAGTCAGATTATGATGTTTGTGTGCATGAATTATGTAAGGAAGTTAAGTAGCGGGACAACTTCCTACACTAACCTTGAGAGGAGGATAATGGAATTTTTTTTACAGATCGTTACAATGGTTACAAAAACTTAACAAAAATAATCAAAATATTATGCATACCACAACACAACAACACATTGATTTACGTGGGGAAAATCCTTTTTGGAGAAAAACCCTACACTCTAAAAGCAGCTTAATATATTATTCAACAATCAATAATAGAATATAATATACTTGCAGAGAAATTTCTTTGTAGGAGAACCACTAATCAGAGATTCAGAGGTAACTCAATCACATAAGACTCTTACACATAACCTCTATCTCACGTACCTCATATATAGGAGATACAATACAAGAAACTGTCAAATGGTATTACAAAGCCATGGGCTAAAACCATCCAATAAGTAGAGCTGACCTTATCTCCTGGTCTATGACATTTTAAAACACACATCAATACACATTCCTCCCTTTTACAACTCATTTATGTGTCTGATAGTTTTTATATTTCCTATTTTAGGAGTACAAACTTTTGGAGGCCATAACTTGAGAACCGTGTGTCCTATTGACGAACCGTTTGAAGCACCGAAAATTTTGCAAAGTGATCTATTGCCTCATAATCCACTGCACTTTGTTACACCTAATTCTAAGTGCATTTTGGGGCCTTTAAAGTCCTCAAAATTAAATTTAAACCTTACGTTGCACCCCTCCAAAATGGAAACTTTAATATCTTCAAAACTAGTTATGATCTTGTGACATAACTTTACCAGAATGCTTATCTATTCAACAAGAAGCTTTGGGGAGAATTTCACACTATTTCGTGTCCAAATGAAAACTTACTATAAATAGTAACCTCATGTAAATGCAAGGTTGAGACACTATTTTCCCAACATTCTCCCACTTGTCAAACATCTTGCAAGAGAAAAGGGAGTATCAACACAATAAATCAATTGATAGGGGCCATGAGGTCCATAGACTCTGAACTTCTCTGTGCTCACAACCTTAGTTAAAGAATCTACAACATTCATCAAAGTTTCTACCTTAACTAGCTTCACCTTGCCATCTTCGATCATATCTTTGATAAAATGATACTGAAGACCAATATGTTTTGTCTGAGCATGAAATGTTGGGTTCTTAGCTAGGTAGATCATAGTTTGACTATTACAATAAACTATCACTGTACCTTGTTTTATTCCAATATCTGAACATTGTCCCTTAAGAAAAATGAATTCTTTACCAGCATGAGTAGTTGCCATATACTCTACTTCAGTAGTGGACAAAGCAACCACAGCCTGTCGCTTACTCATCGAACTAATTTCAATACCAAATAAAGTAAATACATAAGCACTGGTGGATCTTCTGCTATCAATATCACCTATCCAGTCCGAATCCACATAACCATGAATATCAAGGGAAGTCACGTCTCCAACCAAATTACCGTGATAACACAAAGAATACTCTGAGGTACCCTTCAAATATCCGAAGACTCTTTTGACTGCATCCCAATGAACTCTACCAAGATTAGACATATATCAGGAAATAACTCTCATTGCTTGGGTAATGTCTGGTCTGGTACATACCATAGCATACATCAAACTTCCAACTCCACTCTGGTAAGGAACTCTGCTCATGTCTTCCATCTCTGACAGGAATGTAGGACAATCTGAAGTAGATAATTTCATTTCAACTACAAAAGGAACACATAATGGTCTACAATCCTGCATAAATTGATTCTTCACAAAACTAAATTCACATACTCTAGCCTAGCCATAGTTTTGTGTTCATTCAATCTCTTCTAATTTCCATCACAAGAATATTATTTGTAGCACCAAGATCTTTCATTTCAAATTTAGTAGCAAGCTGAGACTTTAGTTCTAAAATCACACCTTTCCCTTTACCAATGAATGACATATCATCAACATACAATGCAATGTACATGAAATGATCACCATCAGATTTATAATAAACATAGTGATCTGATTTAGAACACTCAAATCCCAAACTCAACACATATGTATCAAATTTTTGGTACCACATCCTAGGACTCTGTTTGAGGCCATACAAAGATTTATTTAATTTACATATCAAATTACTTTTAACTTTCACCACATAGTGCTCCAACTGTGTCATATAAATATCCTTCTCCAAATCACCATGAAGGAAAGCAATTTTCACATCCATTTGCTCAACCTATAAATCATAAGAAACAACAATAGAAAGAAAAAATCTAATGGATGCCATTTTTGCAATAGGAGAAAATATCTCACCATAATCAACACCCTCAACCTAAGAGTAGCCTTTTGCAACCAACCTTGCTTTATACTTTTGAATGCTTCCATCTGAACCAATCTTTTTCTAGAACACCCATTTACAACCAGTAGGATTCCGTCCTTTAGGAAATGGTACAAGATCCCATGTATTATTCTTTTTCAAAGCTGTCATTTCTTTTTCCATAGAAATCTTCTAAGATTCTGCATCATTCATACCTAATGCCTCTTATACAGATATAGGTTCATCCATATTAGTATTCAAAGCAAAAATACATCTCCAATCATTGGGTAAATACCTTCGGGTGGTTGTCTATGTCTTGTAGACCTTTGAACAAGCCGAGTTGGAGGTTATTCCTCCTCTTTTGAAGATTTAGAGCTAGATGAGCTATCCTCAACTTCTTTCCTATCAAGTGGTTTCAATTCAACTCTTTCAGGTGTAGAGGGTAATTGAATCGCATCTTTCAGTTTAGTCTACTCTAGCTGCAATGTAACAGAAGGAGACTTAATTTCTCTAAAAATAACACTTCTAATATGAATTACCTTTTGTGCAATAGGGTCCCAAAGCTTGTATTCTTACACACCATAACTGTAACCGATGAAGATACATTTTACAACCTTGTTCTCCAACTTTGTTCACTTCTCCCTTGGCACATATGCATATGCCTCACAACTAGAAACTCTAAGATGTCTCAATGAAGACTTGTGAACTCACCATGCTTCCATAAGCATTTTATCAACAAGAGCTGATGTAGGAGACCTATTAATCAGGTAGCAAGCAGTGACAACAATTTCAGCCCAAAATTTTTGTTCTAGATCAACACCACTCAACATACTCCTAGCCTTCTCCATCAGTGTCGTGTTCCTTCTTTCTACAAGTCCATTTTGTTGTGGAGAATATGGAGTTGTCTTCTGTCTGTTAATACCACAGTCTTTACAAAATCTATCAAAATCATTAGAGACATTCACCACCATTATCAATGCTGAAACATTTAATTTAATTTTTAGCCCGCAACTCAACCATTGCTTTAAATTCTTTAAAACAGATGAAAACTTCATATATACTTTTTAGAAAGTATACTCATGTCCTACTAAAATCATCAATAAATGAAACACAATATTTGGATTTTCCAATCAAAGGAACATCTATAGGACCAAACACATCAGAATGAAAAAGATCCAAAACACCAAAAGATTTATGAGAACTCAAGTAAAATTGAACGCAATTTTGTTTTCCATAAATGCAATTCTCACAAAACTCAAAGTTAAGATTACAATAATCCAAACCTTGAACAATTTTTTTATTTTTCAAGGCACTCGGACCCTTTTTGCCAATGTGGCCAAGTCTTTGGTGCCATAACATAGTCTTCTTTGCAGGCAAGTTTGCTTCATAAGAAAGAGAACCCTTAGGTACCCAAAATCCATGTCCATCCATTGAAGGAGAAACCCTCAAATCTTCCGATGGAGTATCCACATATTTACTTTTTTACAGAAGTGTTATTACACTCAATTGTGTATGCCTCTAGCTTATTCAAAGTGTCGAATCTGACACCTCTAGCAATCAGCATAGCACCCTTAATCATCTTACACCCTGCATAAGAAAAGAATACTTGTACACCTGCATCTATCAATTTTATCATAGATAATAAGTTTTGTCTTAAACTAGGGATATGCAGCACATTGCTAATCCTTTTTATTCTACCATCAGGAAAAATGATCCTAACTTTACCTCGACCAACAATGTCTAAATGTGAATCATCACCCAAGTACACCTTGCCTCCATTAAATTATTCATATTCAGAAAACCAATATTTATTGGAAGTCATATGAAAAGATGCACCTAAGTCAATTAACCATGTGCCATTATCTACATGAGTAGCCAAAGCTGCAATGAATGCATCAACATCTTACAGATGTGACCTGGTTTACTACAATTCCAACATATGACTTTGGACTTTCTAGGAGATTTGGATCTACCTTTGGATTTGGACTTGTTGCGCTTCTCATTCTTCTTGCCTTTTTCCTTAGGTATTCCGCGAATAGTTAGGGCTTCCTTCAAATTGATGGATACCTTCCTTTGCATCTTTTCACCAAGTAGGGCACCCACCACATATTCAGACTTCAAAACAATAGAAGTACTACCAATAGCCATAACAAGAGAATCCCATGAATCAGGAAAAGAACAAAGAAAGATCTGACATTTCTCCTCTTCGTCCGTTTTAATACCAATAGATACAAATTGAGCCACCGACATATGAAATGATTCTAGGTGATCTTCAATTCATCCATCCTCTTCCATCTTCAAGGAATATAATTTCTTCCTCAAAAAAATTTGATTTAATAAAGATTTGGCTTGATACATCTCACGAAGCTTAGTCCATAACTTCTTTGTAGTATTCTCTTCATGGACATTGATCAAAACAGAGTCTGCTAGGCATAATCTGATTAGACCCTTAGCTTTTTGGTCCATAACATCATACTGAGTAGTCGTAGTAGGATCTGCAGGTCTTGAGACATTCACATCAATAACATCCCATAAATCTTGATCTATTAGCAGATCTTCCATCTTTAGCATCCACATCTCAAAATTACTATGATTAAATTTCTCCACCTCTATTCTCCTTGATGAACTTTCCATCTAAATATTCTTGCAACAAGATCAAAAAGTGTCTTCTGCACAAGCTCCCACTCAAATCTGGATTTGTGCAAAAAACCCAATAACCCACAACTGAAACCAAAGTTGATCAAGCCCTGATACCACTTGTAAGGAAGTTAAGTAGTGAAACAACTTTGTACACTAACCTTGAGAGGAGGATAATACAATTTTTTTTTACAAATCGTTATAGAAGTTACAAAAACTTAACAAAAATAATCAAAATATCATGCATACCACAACATAACAACGTAGTGATTTACATGGGGAAAACCCTTTTGGGAGAAAAACCTCACACTCCAAAAGCATCTCAATATATTATTCAACATTCAATAAAAAGTTACAATATACTTGTAGAGTAAGCTCTTTGTAGGAGTACCACTAATAAGAGACTCATAGGTAACTCAATCGCCATAAGACTCTTACACACAACCTCTATCTCACACACCTCATAAATAGTAGATACAATACAAGAAACCATCAAATGGTATTACAAAACCATGGGATAAAACCACCCAATAAATTAGAGCCGACCTTATCTGTCTTCTAGATGCCCTATGACGTGTTACAACACACATCAACTTGTGTCCCTCCCTTTTACAACCCATTTATGTTTCTGATACTTTTTTATATTTCCTATTTTAGGAGTACAATCTTCTAGAGTCTATAACTTGAGAACCGTGTGTCCTATTGATGAACCAATTGACACGTCGAAAAGCTCACAAAGTGTTGTATTGCTTTGTAAACTTATATGCCACTTATGCCCACTTTTCATGGCATTTATAGGTCTCTAAAGTTTTTTTTAAAAATTTAAACCTTTCATTGCACCCCTCCAAAATGAACACTTTAATATCTTCAAAACTAGTTGTGATCTTGTAACATAACTTTACTAGAATGCTTATCTAGCCAACCAGAAGCTTCAGGGAGAAATTGGCACCATTTCATGCCCAAATGAAAACTTACTATAAATAGAAACCTCATGTAAATGCAAGGTTGAGATATTATTTTCCCAACAAATTAACTAAGTCTTGATCAGATTTTTAGGCATCATGTACACAAGATTATCGCGTAATTTTTGGTCCTCTATGCATGAGCATGTCAAATTTTTTGTTCTTGCATGCACAAATGAGTTTCTTGATCAACCCAAACTTAGGTGCAATTTTTCCTTGTGCTTGCACAACTTACCTCTTGCTAATGAAATTTATTTCTTGGTTTCCACAAAGTGAGTTGGCAAGTGAGCATTTGAGGAATCCCTTGCATAAAGTGGCATGATTTTAGGATTTATTAGCAAAAAATCAATTTAGTCTTTTAGCCTTCCTTATGCACAAAAATATGTCACTAAGTCAAATTTTCCTTAATCTGTTTGCACAAGCCTATCCTAGTTTGGTGAGATTTGAGGCTTGTCTGGATAGACATATCTCTTTAAGCAAGCCACCATCATGATCACACCTTGAGCAAGATTCTTACTTAGTTAATTTTACCGTGAAGATTTTGTCAAGCTCAACATTTTAACACCTTTATCACCTAGATACCCTTCATCCGTGGAAGTAATTTTGACCACCATTCCTTGAACCTATTTTTTCCATCTTAATACCCTAGGGTCTACCTCATGTATGTAGGTGAGACCTTGCTGACTTGATCACCAAGAACAATTTAATCATGTAAGCCTCAATCCGACAAAACCAACCTTCTCACAAGTAAAGGTTAATGACTAAGAGACTGACACTATGTCAAGACAATCAACACTAAAACCCTAAGCCTAAAGAAAAAAGTGGGGGTCCCCATTTGCAATGGGGTGATGTGTGAAAATGTCACAACACATTATTACTTGAAATTTCAATTGATGCATTAATGAAGGTATTATTCATCATCTTCTTCTTCACTATTGATAATGCATAAAAATATTTACCTTTGAATTAAATAACCACTCTTGGGTGGGAAAAATATTACATAATGATTATAAAATTAAATACAAAATAAAGTAATGAGAAAAAATATGGGAGTAGGTGAAAATATGCCTTGAATGTTTCTAGAGCACAAAAAACCTTGATGTAATATATAGAGAACATTAATTAGAGTAAATGGTAGAGTGAGTGATTAGAAGTGAAGAAGTGATATAGATTAGGAGTTAGAATGGAGTGGGGAATGGATCCCAAGAAGGACCATGAAATAGGGAGTGAGAATGGGCTTGAGTGTGTGTTGGTTAATGAGTTTGTCCTTTTAATGCAATTAATAATATTTATGTTAACTCTGGAACCCTTTCAAAGAAATCAATCAACAACCAATCAGTTGGGTAAACTTAATTAAGTTTCCCTCTGAATTGTATCAGGTACAACTCCCCACTTGATTTTCAATGAATGTAAGAGAACAAATTAATAATGAAAACTTTTAACCTGAAAGCATTTAAAGGCATTTTCAACATTTGTACATCACTATGCCACAAACGTTGCTGAATTTTTTTTAGTTTATGAATCTACAAAGTACACAGGCTCTATTTTGTTTTAGATTAAATTCAACAAATGATTTTCAAACCAATGAACTAAAAGATGCATAAAGTATTTCAAGACTATTGTAGAGAAAATGCATGAAAGACAATCCACACAGAGACTATTTTCAAAGACTAAGTAGACATATCATAGTTTGGCAAATAACTCCTTTCATTCATAGATGAAAATAAAGTATTTTCAAACAGTATGCACCCAAAGCACTAAGTTCAAACAACCAAAATTTTATGGACCTTTCCAAATTCTGATGAAAATGTATATATAGCCACAACCTAGCCAATAGTTAACATGGGAAACACAAAATTTGCTTTTCCTCTCGACAGTTTTAGAGTAGTTTTAAAATAGAAAAACTAAAAACATATCCCTTCTAAATAGACTAAACATGAGCTAATACTAAGAAGATTTTTAGCTGATAAAATGGCTATGATGCATCTTTATCGGTTTTAGAAGACACGGGGCCAACAACATTCTTGCAATCCAAGTGAGTCACAGAGAAATTCTAGATAAGTGCAGAATTTGGGAGGCCAACATGAACAATCCTTTGCATCCACACTTATTTCTCTTTGTGAACCTGCGTCACCTGATTAGCATGATTTCCCAAATGTTCGAAGCAGAGGAATAATAGGGATTCAATTTTGGCAATAGTCATCAGATCATTTGAAACTAACACCTTGGCCTCCTTCATATAATTTATTTTGTCCTCAAATGACTCCATTATGACCTCAAGGATTTCGATGGTCTTGCCATCTTCTTTTACACATTTAATCCCTATGCTCTTAAGATCTTTTTTCATCGATGTGATCGATTCAACAAGCTGGTTCATTATTTTTCTAACTCACCATATGCTTGTTGCACCACCGAATTTCTCTATTCTATATTATTTTTGCAGACATAAAGAATGTTATCATCAAGATTTGGCATGGGCTTCTTACTTAAGAATTTAATTACCCCATATTCTTGTACCTCCTGCATTTGCACCGCCATTGCTGCCCACTTAGCTTCTTCCTTCTTCCAATTTATGATTTCTGTTTCAAGTTCATTCATAACTGATTGAGCACTTTCATACACCTTTCTCAGGTTGATGAAATACCCTCTTCCTGACTTTCGGATTCCCTCAAGCCAATCCATGAAAACTTCGGCAACCATCTTGCATTTTTGAATTTGTTCGAGGACTTTCTGGTTTGCCAGTGACTTTGGATCGAAGGAAGATGGTATTTGGGAAAGAGGTTGTGGGTTTGGATTGTTGATTGCCTCTAAATACTATGCCATATGTCTTAGTGTCTCCTTTAGCACTTGTTTATCCTTCTCATCCTTCCAGGTTTGAGTGACAATCCTTTTGATTGATGTCTCCAAATGATAGACATCTGCTGTCCTCATACCAACTCCAAGGTTCACTTTCTCAATTGTAATGTCCTTCAAGAAGGACTTGCCACAACTCCATCTACACTAAGATGAGCAATTTTTGTTGTCCAATTCCCTATATCCTCATCAAAGTCTATTTTAGACATGGTCTTCAATATTTTAGCCTTTGGAGTCTTCTCCCAGGATCTTGTTGACCATATCATCAATTGGCACTAAAACAGGAACTATGTTTCTCTTTTTGCTAGCCAAAGTGGTATCTAACGAATGAGGATGTTCTCTACTAGCATCTTTTTCAACCTATCCTTTTTTTATATCAGAAATGGATATCATCATGTAGCTGGACATGTCAATCTCCTTTGCTCCAAGATCCTCATTATCACCTATTTTTATATCAGTCACTATGGGCTCCTTTTTTGCCATACTACTCTTAGGTTTAGTAGATGAGTCCAGGTCCACAATCATTGAGCTCTTAGGCACCTTCTTGCTTTTTCCCCTAGTTCTGGATCTTGTAACCCTTGATGATAGTTTTTGTTCTAATGAGATATTGGCACTACTTGCCTCTAGCTTAACCAATGAGTCACCTGCAAGAGAAAGTCCAACATGGTGGTTAGATGAAACCTTTCAGACTGGAACAAGGGTTTCTTTTATGGTTAATTTCCCTAGTCTCTACCGCCTTAACCATTTTTCAGTCTTGCAAATGATTGGAAAGGACTTGGTCCTTATCTGATCCCGCTCATCTTGATTCCAGTCAATTTTCAGAATCGGGGTCCCCTAAATGGTCTATGTATAATAAGGGTCCATCAAATCCTCTCCCTTGTCTTCAACTTCTGAAATGTTCATCTGCAATCTAAAAAAACTTATTTGATGAACAATGAACCAAGAGAACATTCTTTTACACACTTCAAATTCATCAGCACAATCTTCCTAGAAGTCCTTCAATTTAGGTACATGACTGAACCCATCCCTAAGAACCAAATGCTCTTGTGCATATCCTTTACTATCAAAGTTTTGTCAGAGGGCATAATATTTGAGGTTTAACTTTTTAAAATCAACTTCCAGATTTAGGGCATCTGATATAGTGTTGCAAATGTAATGGCCTAGCTCCACCAGGAACAAAACTCCATAATCCTTCTTTCCTATGGCCTTTTTGTCAATGTAGGCTAATTGCTGACAAATTTCTATCAACACGAACGAGTCCAATACATATCTAGGGAGTGTCATGGGTTCACCTTCGAAGCCACCAACCCTAACATATGTGAACCTGGGGAACTCAATGAAGTAACTCCCGTAAGAGATGACCAATTGCTTCACTTCTTCATACATTCACTCATTCACATTTCCTTGCAACTTGAAAATCAATCTACCGACAAAAACATCATGAACCCACCTGTAATTTTTATGACATCTCTTCTCTTGTAGATGCGAGTGATAATCATAAATCATCATGTTTTCAACGAAAGGTTCATGATACAGTCTGGGCCATGGCCTAATGCAGGCTAAGCAGTAAAACAAATATCAAGACACATAAAAATTCTTGCTTCTCAAAATATTGCTCAAACCTTCATTTAGCTTGTCTGCAATCATACTTGCTCAGTCAATGGACCTGTTTTGATCTAAAATTACTTCGATGAAAAAGTACATCCAATCTTCCCAAAAGAAGGCTTGCTGGCTACCTTTAACCCTATGTAACAAAATTACAATGTCTCTAACCTCCTTTATCAAATGCTCATGGGTTAAGGGTCTTGGAAGCCTTGAACCACCCTTTTGAAATTTTAGCAACCAATTCTTAGCTATAACACTTTTGTATTGGGATTTCTTTTCATTAAAATAGTTGTAGGAAGAGGTGATTGTCTAGTTTTTGTAGGCTTTGTGAGCAGGAATTTTAAATACGACCATAATGTTCTCTTTGTCCACACTTAATAAGACCTCACCATTAGCATCCTTGATACGCCTATACTCTATATCATACCGATTCATACATTCCAGAACTAGTTCTTAGCATTGTAAGGCATGCAGGAAGACGATGACTTCTATGAGATCACTATCTATGGTTCTCTGCATCATGGGACAATCGACAAGATTTATAGCTCTTTTTTATAAATTCCTCAAGATCAGCATGAGCCAGAGATGTATCCCTAAAATTTGGGAGAAAACTAATTAGGCCAGCTTCGGCGACCATTTTGGGAGGTGCCGACTTCATTTTGATAATTCTGCTTCTTCAACACTATACTAAGACAAGCAAATAAACCCAAAACCACTACAACAAGAAATTGAGTAAATTCTCTTTTTAGTGTGTGAAATGAAAGAGATGGCCAAAACTAAACTCACCTATCATACACTACACCGCTACCGAGCTTGAGAAGCATAAAATTACCTTCTTTTACTGAGCTGCTTGTTTACTAATTTGGCTTCTCAATCAAAATTTAAAGTAATTTGATATGATTAGCATTAAATTCGGTGTCACAATCACCATACTTACTCATGTGTGTGAGATAACCTTGAAAGGATAATCCCTGACACATGCATTAATTACACATCACCTTGTAAGATTGCCTATAAAAGTAATGATTACTTTCTATTTTTAAAAGTTACAACTTGCCTGGAAAAGTGCTTCAGTTGCTCAGAATATTCCATTGCTAACCAGTTATGCCTTCCTTCTTACATCACACCTTCTTGATCTTTGAGCTTATCAGCTGAGAACATCAAACCATGGAATTGCTGAACCGTTGAACCATAAAGGTTCGCTAGTTCAAGGTTAAATTGGATAACACAAAGGGCTAAGACAATTGGACCCAAAACAAACTTTACCAATTGATGGCTTCATTGAACCAATGTACCTACGAACCTTTGAACTTAACAGACCGGTTCAACGAAGGAAAGGTTCAACTATTAATTTCATGACTTACAAAATGGGGCCGAAAGACTAAAATATTTTTGACAACAGCGAAAGATTCTCAGGGCAATATAAATACCACAAAGACAAAATTTACAAGGGAAATAGAATGCAAAATATGAGGTTAATAGTGCGAAGTCCTTTAGGAATTCTAAGGTCTAATAAGACATATATATCAAACTTCAAGGGTAGATCTAGAATTTGGAAGGAATTTTCATTGAGGAACTTAGTGGTGCAGGAGCACTTAGTTTTGAGTGCATTTTCTACATTTTTGGGGTGTTATTTTTTAGGTTGGTTTTGGTTTGTGAATAATTGACCATTAATAGGTCCACATGTGTGTTTTCTATGCATTTGGAGTTTGAATTTCAATGGGATCATGCATTTACTAAATTTTGGCTTATAAGCTCTTGTAAGCCTAAAATGGCATAAACGTGCACTTTGGTGTCAAACATTTTGTAAAGCCTTATTTTGAATTGAGACATGTCATGTTAGTGGTTTTAAGTCATCCTAGGTGGTTTAGAATGAGAAACAAAGCACGAAATGCAAAAATGCACTTTTTCGCAAAAGTTGTCAATGTCGCTTGACAACTTTTTGCAACTTTGAGCAACTTTTTGCAAGTTTGAGAAAATCGGTGGTTAAAAAAACCAATGGCAAGTTATCTAGGACAAAAATGGCATATAAATTCCCTGAGTATGAATCTAATGAGGTTGGTGAACACATGGAGAAAATCATAATACATTTTGAAGACTATTTTCCAATATTGTCTTGTATTTTCTCAAATTTGGAGCAGCAGTCCATACTTCATGGATTAAATTCATTGATTTTCTTTGATAATTGATTTGTACATGTTATTGTAGTTCTCAGGAAGCATTTGAGTCAGTCTTTTTTGCATGTTTGAATTGAGTTTTTGATTTTGATAGCTCTCGGCCTGAGCAAGGGTTTTAGAGGCCCAAACATGGTTCCAGCTTGAAGTCCTTTGAGTTTCTCTTAATAAACCTTCGGAATAGAGCCACAAAACCTTTTTAAGGTGTACATAATATTTTTTTTTATTTGGAGGTCATTGAAAGGCCATTGGACATCATTTCCTAGGTGAGCTCAGTCATAGCCCGATTAGGAAGTGATTGAAATTTTGCAAGTGTTTGCAGGGATGAGTAGGTTTGGAGTTGCCAAGTGTTTGGAATGAGAAAGTGGGGTGAGGGAGAGCCTATGTGGAATTTTGGAGGTGTGGAAGATCTGGGAAGACATTAAACCCTTGGAAGAAGACCAAAAAGACCCCAAAACCCTTCAAAACATGCCATTTTTGGGTTTCGTACTTGTACGGCGAGACCTAGTTTCCTCACTTCCTAGATCTCAAAGTTATTCCAAAAGTGTACTCAGATAATAAATGAGTTTACCTATTTCTTTGGGAAAATCTTTTGTAATTCCTCAAAAACTGGATAGGTAGGGCTAATTTGGGCTCTAGGGCTACTAGGCCTAGAAAATAGGGAATAGAAGGAGCGATGGGGAAATGAGTGAAACCCAGACACAAAACTAGTTGATTAGTTTGGAAAAAACTTAAGGAAACCTACTATATCCCCTAAAAGCATACACTAGAATTTTGTTAGAGTAAGGTTGGATTTACCCTTGTAAATTTCAACCATGCCTGAGCAATTAGTGAACACATTCTGATTGGGAGCACTCTTAGAGAGTTTTCAAGTTGTGATTGGTTGCTAGACTAGTGCAAGGTGAAGAGAGACCACTAAGAGAGAACTAAACTTCTTATTGGGATAGGCTTAACTCTCTTTGAGTAGCCCTCCCCATCATAGTGGTATCAGAGTAGACCAAGATTTGGGAAGAAGCTAGTACATGACATACACTGAGTCAGTAGGAGAAAATAATCTAAGGATGGTGACCAATGCAGATTTAGCCAAGAAGGTAGAAGACCAAGAGGAAGAGAATAGACTCCTTAGGGAAAGACTACTACAATTGGAGAGTAAACTAGATGCAGTTGAAGACAAGACTAGAAAGTGACAAACAAGGTCAATGAAGGGAAGGGTAAAGAAGTTGTAGAAGAGGAAAGCACATTTGAACCATAACCTATTCTACATGAAGAACTTTTCCTTAGAGAAATCAAAGCCTTAGGAGGAAAATCCTTGGAAGGAGTGCCACTTTTTTGTGGAAAATGGAACTAGAAGTAGTCATGAAATGGATTGAAGTATTGGAGAATCACTTTGAATGTGATGGGATCAACAAGGCACAAAAGGTGAGGTGGCCAAGTCTAGATTGAGAGGAGCAACCTTGACTTGGTGGAAATTCATCCAAGAAGAGAGGCAAAAGGAGGGTAAGAACCCAATAGCCACTTGGAAAGGAATATTAGCCAAGGTGAAAGAAGAATACATCCCTGAAGATTATGAGATCCAATTGCACAAGAGGAGGCAAAACTTGAGACAAAGAGACTTGGATGTGAGTAGCTACACCGAGGAATTTTAGAAGTTGTGTCTGAGATCCAAGGTGGTGTAAGATGAAAGCATCAAGGTAGCTAGATACTTGAATGTCTTAAGATAGAATATTCAAGAAGAATTGAGTTTTTAATGCCCTAGTACCATTCATAAGTTCTATCAATTGGCACTGAAGGTGGAAGAAAAGAGAAAAAAGAAACAAGAACAAATCAACAAAGGTAGAGGTAGGGGAACAGATGGGATAGGTTAGAGAGGTAGATTTGGTGGAAGAAGTGTAGACCAAAGATCCCAAGGGGAATCTAAGTTGGTTGAGCAAAGTGGGGATTCCAATAGCAAGAGCAGCTATAGAGGAAGGGGGTCTAGCAACTCTAGTAGAGGAAGGTCTAGTGGATCAGGAAGAGGGTCCTATTTTGCCACAATGAAGTGATACAATTGCCATCAACTTGGACACCCGGCCTATAGATGTCCTAAGAAGTCTTCTTCATCCCAAAGAGGTGAGAGGAGAGTGAATTATGCTCAAGAGGATGCAGCAAACATGAAAGCATCAGAAGTGAGTTTGGATTCAAAGGTTGGAGAGAATCTTATGATAAGAAGAGTCTTGATTAAGAAACCAGTTAAGGAGGAACCTAGCCAAAGGAGATCCTTGTTTAGGATAAAATGCAAGATCATGGGAAAGGTATGTAGAGTGGTGGTGGATTTAGGATCCGTAAATAACATAGTGTTAGAGGAAGTAGTGAGTAAGCTCAATATACCAAGAATACCACATAGTGATCCTTATATGGTTACATGGCTCAACAAGGGGCATCATGTTCTTGTGAATGAATAAACTTGAGTGGAGTTCACTATAGGAGGCTACAAGGATAGAATCTTGTGTGACATCTTGCCCATGGATGCTTGCCACCTACTCCTAGGTAGGCCATGGCAGTTTGACAGAAAAGCAATACACCATGGAGAGAAGAATTCTTATACCTTTCAAAATGATGGAACCACCTACAAAATTTAGTTCATAGGAGACCAAGTAGAGGGAAGATCAAAGGTTCTAATGTGCTACTAGTTGGTGAGAAAGAGTTCATCAAGACAATCAAGGAAGGAGAAGGAGTGGAGTTTTCCATTATTGTAAAGCCAAAAGAAGACAACAAAGAGAAGAAAGTATGCATTCCCAAAGAAGTGCAACAGGTCCTAAATCAGTTTAAGAACATTATTAGTGATGGAAAACCAACAATATTTCCTCCTCAAAGTGCCATAAGTCACCATATTGATTTCATACTTGGAGCTTCATTTCCCAATAAGGAAACTTACAAAATGACACCAGATCAGAACAAGGAGATAGCCAAGCAAATACAAGAAATCTTAGACAATGGACTAATAGGAAAGAGCATTAGCCCATGTGCAATACCCACCATTTTGGCCCCAAATAAGGGAGGTACTTGGAGACTTTGCACTGATTATAGAGCCATAAACCAGATTACTATCAGGTATAGATTTCCCATTCCAAGAATTGAAGATTGGATGGATTGTTTAGGAGGTGCCGAATACTTCACCAAGATAGACCTCAAGAGTGGTTACTACCAAATCAGAATCAAGGAGGGTGTTGAATGGAAGACAACCTTCAAGACCACAAAAGGACTCTATGAATGGCTTGTTATGCCATTTGGAATCACAAATGCTCCTAGTACATTCATGAGACTCATGAATGAAGTAATCAAAGACTATATTGGTAAATTTGTTGTTGTTTACTTAGATGACATCTTAATTTTTAGCAAGTTTAAAGATGAACATCTTAAGCATGTAGAAATTGTATTGAGGAAACTATGTGGTGAGCAACTAACCATCAATTTGGAGAGATGTGAGTTTATGAAACAGGAGTTGGTGTATCTTGGGTTTGTAATCTCAAGAGGAGATTTGAAGATGGATGCTTATAAGGTGGAAGCTATAATCAGTTGGCCTACACCTAAGACAACAAGTGAAGCAAGAAGTTTTCATGGCTTGACTCAATTCTATAGAAAGTTCATCAGAGGATTTAGTGAGATATGTGCACCCATGCTTGAGACAATCAAGGGAGGTATGAGAGCCTGTAATGCCCCGCTAGGAACCCTAAAGGAATATATATATATATATATATTAAAGATTAAGTGCGTTAATTATCACATTGCACGTTTATTAACACAACAAAAGTCTAACAAAATAAATCCTAAAGGGTTACCAACAAAGATTACTTCGTAACTAAATCCACATCTTAAGGTTAATCCAATTATCCATCTAATTAGGAACTTAATTAATTTTAATTAAAACTTAATCATAAAACTAGATCATCCATCTAGTTAGGAACTTAATTGCTTTTAATTACAACATAATCATAACCTAAATCCTACAATGAAAGATTTAAAGTGTTCCAATACATTTACTTTCCATGGTTCATTTACACATAAGAATAAAGATAACTGAAATAACATACATTCAATAGAATTAAGATTACAATATTCAATAATTACATGGCTTCCAATAATACAAATGAAATACGTAAGTTACAATGCCAAGGTTACATAGTTTACTGATACAATGACCACGTGGGTCTCGAGTGTACAATGACCACGAACATGAGCTAATACAAGAATCACAAACCAAGTTTCAATGGACAAAGGATGCACAAAGAGGATTTGATCTCTTGAAGACAAAGGTGGCTACTCAACCGGTACTCATTCTTCCAAGTTTTGACAAGATTTTCACCATTGAATGTGATGCAAGCAACATAGTAGTTGGGGCAGTTTTAAGCCAAGACAATAGACTGGTTGCATTTTTTAGTGAGAAGCTCAATGATGAAAATAAAAAGTATTCCTCTTATGATTTGGAGTTGCATGCACTTGTTAGTAAATGGAGGAATTATTTGTTGCCTAAGGAATTTGTAGTTTATACTGATAATCAAGCTCTTAGCTTTCTTAATTCTCAATAAAAGTTGAACCATAGGCATATTAAATGGGTAGAGTACTTGCAGTCATATACCTTTACTATTAAACACAAGTGTAGTGTCCTAAAATTGTGATACTTGCAATTTCGACTGCATTTGGGTCTTCACGATGGCGGCGCAACGTTGAACCTGAATGGAGACCCCGAAACTTGTTTATAACACCAAAAACTGCATTTTTCTGCACCCTGGCTGTCCCGAGAGGTGGGACCATGGCGCCCAGTGCCCTGGTCCCCCAGGACCATGGCGCCCAGTGCCCTGGTCCCTGGCCCTATTTTGGGCCCGGTCTCTTGTGGGCATCGGGTCTTTAAGTTTGCAAATTGGAAAATAATGTTTCCTGGTCAGCCTAAGGTCGGGAAAATCAGTCTATCAGCCCTAATTGACAAGTATATAAACTACATTTCCTCTTCCAAAAAAAGGGAGGAAGGAAATATTCAAGCAAGAGGTGAAAGCGACATTCAAATATTCAAACATCCAAGCATTCAAGCATTCCTTCAAGCAATTGAGCATTCTAAGTCTCCATTCAAGGCTAAGTGTTGCATTCAAGACAAGGATTCAACCATTGAAGAGGAGATCACATACAACATACAACATACTACATACATTACACCTTCGCATGTAAGAATACAAACATTCTTACAACAAGGTATCAGTACTTGTTTACATTACAAACATTTACATTTACAACATTCTCATTTCTTGGTTAATTCCAAAACCGGGGTTTGACCTAAAGGCAAACCCCTCATCCCTAACCCCCCAATCATCCTCTCTTTTCTGTGTGTAGGTTGCAGGTACGCGGCTGTAATTGAAGATTTGGAATCCTTGTGCAGAGACGAGCAGATCCCCCTTCGTTTCGCGGATTTTTCTCGAGGACCGTGTGCACGTCGGGCGCCATCGTCCTGTCAACTTTTGCTCAAATTTGCAGAACAGCACCGTCTCGACATTTTATTGCTAATTCCAGGTCTGCAGCTTCATCCCATATCCCTATCTCTGTTTATAAGCGAATATTTTCTACTTTACATGCATTCCTAGTTCAATCTTTCTATCTACATTCTTTACAAAAGAGGGTATCTTTGATGTCTTAACCCTTGAAACTCATTTAGAATCCAATCTTGCATTGCGTGGGATTGGATCTTGTGGGTTTCAACCCCTCTTTTGAATGTAAAGTCCCTCCTAAGTGAAAACCATCAACCCTAGTGACTCTCCCTTCTCTCTCCTTGGAGTTGGGGAGGGGAGAACGACTAGGGTTCGATTTTTCCGCTTTACATTTTGGTGAACCCGACGTGAACATCCTCATTCTGATTATTCATGGTTAGATCTGAAAATTTTTCTTTCCTAATTATATTTCCATGTTTGATCTTTTGCAAATTTTAGAGGTTGATTGCATAAAAACCCTAAAATTTTCTTTTTTGAACTTGTGAAATGTTTAATTGTTAATGCTTGTTTCAGATCTACCCTTCTATTGCAAATTGTCAATTCATATTTGTGCTCTAATTCTGAAAATTAAGTGGTTAAATGTCAAAACCCTAATTTTTAAGACCTTCTTGATTCAACCTTTGACTGATAATTTCACTAATCAAAACACCTCCAAATCGGCTGTAACTTTGGATTCCGCAATAAAATCACAATATCTTTCATCCCTGAAAATTTGGAAAAAAGTTGCGAGGACCATGTGCACCCTGAGCGCCGTCGTCCCCAACATTTTTTCCGAAATTTCGGGAGCTAGATCTTACTGTATTTTTCTGCTAAAATCCAGAATTTTGGTTGATTTTATCAATTTTAACACTTTCAAAATTAAAGTCAAAGTTGGTCTAGTGATTGCTTGGATTGAGGCTTCTAATCATTCAAAAATTGTTGAAATTGAAATTTGTATCAAAATTGTGTTTCTTACAGTCCTAAATCTGAAAAGTGTGTTGGCATTCATTCAAAATGTCAGTGCTTTATTCAAATTTTTACAATTTGTGACTTTTGAAATTAAGTGTTTAATTGCAACAACCTTGATTTCCACTTTCAAAATCGAATTTTGCATGAAATCGAGTCAACTTTTAAATTTCAAACCCTGCATTGCTTTCAGCATTCCCTCTAAAATCATAAAATTCAAAATTTCAGTTTCCCCCTCTTTTTCAAAATTCAAATTTTACATTTTTCAACAATCTTGGTAGGGTCCAATTTTGAGATTGCAACTTTAATTTGGCCTATCTACAGATCGTAAAATCACTCAATTTTTTCAGATTAGCTTTAAAATCATCATAACTTTCATCCCTAAAAATTTCGAAAAAAGTTGCGAGGACCATGTGCACTCCGTTCGCCACGGTCCCGGACATTTTTTCTGAAATTTTGGGAGATTGTCCTGATTGCATTTAACAGCTTAAATCTAGGAGATTGGCTGGTTTTATTGAAATTTGCTACCTCTAAAATTCAAAATCTTCTCTCTCTTTAGTGCATGAGTTTTACAACAATAAGTCCTACTTACACTATTCCCGTTAGACGAAGCCTTAGAATTAAGTCCTTCCAAGGTTTAAGTACTGAGGAGATGGAACCTAATTTGAATGGCCTTTTTAACGAGGACATGGGTAATTCCTCTAATCCTCTTAATGATGAAGAAGCTCTCCATGAGGTTTCTGTAGAACAACTTTCGAAATTAGATAACCAATTTGATGATTTTCGACAATGGATGTCTCAAGAATACCCCGATAGCGAAGCTCTTTCATTAATTGAGGGTCTAAAATGTATGGTTCAAAGTGAAAAGAATGGAATTGATATTTTGTGTGGTATTGCACACATTGTGGATTCAAATGTGATGCCTATGAAGAGTTGTGCTGAAACTTTAGGTTATACACAACCTCCTACTCAAGTTAATCATTCTACCCCTTTGACAACTCCTATTGCTAGTATGCCTACTTTTACATCAAACATAATGACTACTTCAATACAAGACATTCCTCTTATGATCACTAGTCATGGGGGCAATCCCTCTTCTTCAATCAACCCTCTTCCTTCATTCAATCCAACTTCTTCATTCATTCCTTCAATGAGTGTTCCTATTATATCTCCACAAATAAACATGACACAAGGGGGCAATTCATTTAACCATTCCATTCCTCCTTGTAGTGTTCCTCCTTTCCAATCATCTCCTATGACTAACTATCATAGTGTCCCACCACCTTACTCTCTACCTTCTTTCAATAACATAACACCTCCATCACAATCTAACACATCTAATATGAACTCTTCGACTGAAGCGACCATTAACAATCTTGCACAAACTGTCTCTTCTTTACAACAACAAATTGCCTCTATGAATCAATCTAAGTTTAGTGTGCCCACATTTGATGTTGCGAGCCCACTTTCTCTTGACATTGTTCGAGCTATCCCCCCTAAACATGTTGAAATTCTGCATTTGGAGCTTTATAATGGTAAGGGTGATCCACTAACACATGTTAAGACCTTTCAAACAATATGTACTGATTTTGCTTATGACCAAAGGTTGCTTGCAAAACTGTTTACTAGAACATTAAGAGATAAAGCCCTACAATGGTATTGCTCGTTGCCTTCTTATTCTATTACTTCTTTCGAACAACTTGCAAATGCTTTTATTCAACAATTTCAAAACAATATAAGTCCTAAAGTTACTTTGATTGATTTAATGCATTGTAAACAAGGTGTTAAAGAAAAAGTGACTGATTTCATTGGTAGATATAAGCATTTGTATGCTCAAATTTCTTTTCCAGTGCCTGACAATGATATTCAAAGAATCTTTATTTCTAATTTACAAAAAGATATTAGAGAAAAACTTCTATTTTCTGAGTTTACTTCTTTCCAACAGTTGTGCGCAACTCTTCACAATTATCAACTGACTGTGAGTCAAATGGAACAAGCAAATCCTATGGCTCCGAGTGATAAGGGTGATAGTAGTCAACAACCATTTGGGAAGTTTAAACCGAACAGAGAGTCCATTAAATTCAATGAAAACATCATCAACAACAATGTGAATGCAGCATCAGGTGTGCCTCCTATTTCTAAGTTTTTCAAGAAAGAAAGAAAGTTTACTCCTTTGAATGAATCATTGCATAGTATTATGAATAAGTTATTGGAACAAAATGTGCTTACTCTTCCTCCTATAAGGCAAATAGACCCTGCAAAGATTAACTCACCCTATTTTGATAACAAATCTTTTTGTCAATTTCATTGTCAACCTGGACATGATACTGAAAAATGTTTTGCTTTAAAGGGTAAAATTCAAGATTTGATTGATAATAATACTATTTCTGTTTCTGGTGTGAATGATAAAGGCAACACATCTGTAGCTCCTCCTAACCAAAATCTTTAGATTTTTACTGATCCATTGCCTTCTCATACCTCTAATGCGATTGATACTACTGATTCCTCTGTCTCACCTGATGATCTTGTGTCTATGACTCCGAATGTGATTAACTTTGTAGAGCAGCAGAAAATCCCTAAAGAACCTTCCATCACCTTTGATTCTAGTGAAACTATCAGGGCACCTGATGGTCCTTTATATATAGTTGCAAAAGTCAAGAATACACCTTGTCGTGGAGTGCTTATTGATCCTTCTTGTATGGTTAATATCATTACTGAAGAATTTCTTTTTACTTTGCAATTGAATCAAGTGATCTATGATGAAACAAATGTGGTTGTGAAACTATTTGATGCATTTTCTTCTCCTACAATTGGTTCTATTACATTACCTATTGAGGTCCATAACAAATCCCTTGATGTGGACTTTGCTATTATTCCATCATCCGAACAATTTCGTGTGAAGCTAGGCTATCCTTGGCTATCTTCCATGAAAGCTATTACTTCTCCTATTCACAAGTGTTTGAAATTTCCCCATAATGGTGAAGTTGTTACTGTCAATCATAGTCTCTTTAAACCAGCTGAAAGAGCTTCTAGCGTTCCTATTGATTATTTTTGGCCTAAACAATTCCAATCTCTTCCTCCGCGTAGTGATCATCTTTTCAAATCTTATCAAAAGTGGAAAAAAGATATGATCCTATCTCTAAGTGAACCTAGAACACCCAAACTTGACATTCCTATCGTTCTTGAGAAGGAAGTTCTTCCCTTGAAAGATAAAACTAATGTCTTTCCTCAAGAAGATTCCCAACCCATCCCTATGAATGTGACTATGCCTATATCTAATAAACTTCCTAAAAGTAGACCTATACCTCCTCGTCATGATGGGCTTGGTCTCCTTCCTAAACCAAATATTCCTCCCTTATATGGAGCAGTTCCTCCTCCTTCCTCTTATGGAGAGAAGAGGCCTTCCTCTTCTCCTATTATTCAACCTAAGAGACCACAACCTAAACACCCAAGTGCTAAGGATGAGAACATTCCTCCTCCTCAATCTTCTCAACTCCCTACTAAGACTAGACGAAATCATTCTACACGTGAACACCGACGAAAGCGTCGTCTTAGAGCTCAGGCAGCTGCTTCTCAAACTTTGCAATCCCCAAAAACACCTTCAGCTAGTATTATTCCATTTTCTCCTCAGCCGAAGATTGAGCCGAAATCTCCTAAACATAAGATGCATGATGGTCTTGATCTTGTGCGAGTTAAAGATCCTATTTTTATAAATCTTGATGATGATATAGATGAAAATGTTATTCATGATGAAAATGTTACTCCTCTTCATTCTGATAGTGAATATGAATATGTTGATGTTGATAACCATTTATCTAATGAATTTTCTAAAGCACTTATCCTAGCTCCTAGACAAGAATAACGTGGCTCGGAACATGAACATAGCCCTTGTTTGGATCTTGTGATAGCTCCATCTGCTGTGTTGGATGTTCCTCCTCTAGCCTGTTTCCTACCTTCCCGAAATATTGATCAGCAAGATCGAGGGGTAGATGACGTGCTAGACTAGTTTCATTAGCATAGCAGACTCTCTCCTCCTCCCTTTATCTCTTTTGTTACTTCTTCTATGTGTTATTCTCATTCTTCTATTTGTTGTCCTTAGTGTTGTCTACTTGAGGACGATGCAAAACATTGAGATCTCTTTTGGTCTCTCTCATGTTGACTCAAAAGACACATGTGTTCCCTTCTTCTAGGTGACCTTCCTTGATTGGGGAATGAAGAACAATTATGCATACATACATATGATATACATGAATTATCATACATCATACTGACCCCGAGGAAAGCGAAGTCACCTTGTGCTTTGTGTTCTGTGTCTATTATCCTTGGGCTTATCTCACACTTGGGGGCTAAATCCTTGTGATAACGTGCTCCTTTCTCATTTCTTATATGTATCACTACCTTAAAGCAATCACCCCCGGTGAGGCGTGTGTGATCGCTTTAACGTAGGGGGGCATACATCTCGTTCATATCTTTTCAAGATACTTGAAAATTTCTTGGCAAATTTAACTTTGCCTTGAAATTTTTTGATATCTTTCTTGCATGACTCATAGTGAGGGAACCTTACTACTGATAGTCATGGTTCTCCCTCATGATCTTCCCTTTTACTTTGTCAATCGAAGTCGTAAGATCCTTAGTCCACTGGGGGCTTGGTGTATCTTGCCTCCTTGACGTGGTGAAAGTTTTTCAATGTTGTTTCCTTGTACTTTACCGGAAGTATGAGTGTACGCTTATACTCCCGCTAAAGTGGGGGCTAATCGTAGCGTCCTAAAATTGCGACACTTGCAATTTCGACTGCATTTGGGTCTTCATGATGGCGGCGCAAGGTTGAACCTGAATGGAGACCCCAAACTTTGTTTATAACACCAAAAACTGCATTTTTCTGCACCCTGGCCTGATCCCTCCTTGCACCCTGCTGTCCCGGGAGGTGGGACCATGGTGCCCAGCGCCATGGTCCCTGGCCCTATTTTGGGCCCGGTCTCTTGTGGGCATCGGGTCTTTAAGTTTGCAAATTGGAAAGTAATGTTTCCTGGTCGGCCTAAGGTCGAGAAAATCAGTCTATCAGCCCTAATTGACAAGTATATAAACTATATTTCCTCTTCCAAAAAAAGGGAGGAAGGAAATATGCAAGCAAGAGGTGAAAGCGACATTCAAATATTCAAACATCCAAGCATTCAAGCATTCCTTCAAGCAATTGAGCATTCTAAGTCTCCATTCAAGGCTAAGTGTTGCATTCAAGACAAGGATTCAACCATTGAAGAGGAGATCACATACAACATACAACATACTACATACATTACACCTTCACATGTAAGAATACAAACATTCTTACAACAAGGTATCAGTACTTGTTTACATTACAAACATTTACATTTACAGCATTCTCATTTCTTGGTTAATTCCAAAACTGGGGTTTGACCTAAAGGCAAACCCCTCATCCCTAACCCCCCAATCGTCCTCTCTTTTCTATGTGTAGGTTGCAGGTACGCGGCTGTAATTGAAGATCTGGAATCCTTGTGTAGAGACGAGTAGATCCCCCTTCATTTCGCGGATTTTTCGGAGGACCGTGTGCACACCGGGCGCCATCGTCCCGTCAACTTTCGCTCAAATTTTTAGAACAGCACCGTCTCGACATTTTACTTCTAATTCCAGGTCGGCAGCTTCATCCCATATCCCTATCTCTATTTATAAGCGAATCTTTCCTACTTTACATGCATTCCTAGTTCAATCTTTCTATCTACATTCTTTACAAAAGAGGGTATCCTTGATGTCTTAACCCTTGAAACTCATTTAGAATCCAATCTTGCATTACGTGGGATTGGATCTTGTGGGTTTCAACCCCTCTTTTGAATGTAAAGTCTCCCCTAAGTGAAAACCATCAACCCTAGTGACTCTCCCTTCTCTCTCCTTGGAGTTGGGGAGGGGAGAACAACTAGGGTTCGATTTTTCTGCTTTACAACAAGAAAGGAAAATGTAATAAAGTAGCTGATGCATTGAGTAGAAGGTTACTAACAGTGCAAGAAGTGCAGCTCAAAAGTATTGGAGTGGATAGTTTCAAGGATTTGTATGAAGATGATGAAGAGTTTGTTGTAGCCTACAAGGTTTTCCAAGAGTTTGGAAACCATTTTCATAGTGATTATGCATATTACACCTTACAAGATGGAATTTTTTTCAAAGGAGGACAACTATGTGTGCCTAAAGGGTCTATGAGAGAAAATTTGATGCAAGAGAAGCACAATGGATGCCTAAGTGGACATTTTGGTTTGAAGAAGACTTTGGAACTTGTCCAAAGATTCTACTATTGGCCCAAGATGCAAATAGATATCAGGAGATATGTGGAACAATGTGTGGTTTTCCAAAGAGCTAAGGGTACCTCTTCCAATTCTGGTCTTTATCATCCCTTACCTATCCCCAACCGACCATGGGAGTGTGTAAGTATGGATTTTGTTGTTGGTTTTCCTAAAACCAAATCAGGTTTTGATAGCATCTATGTTGTGGTAGATAGGTTTAGCAAGATGGCCCATTTTATTCCATGTATGATCATTCATGATGCTAGTCACATTGCTCATTATTTTTTCAAGGAGGTTATTAGAATTCATGGTTTACCTATCAACATTGTATCAGATAGAGATACAAATTTTCTTGGTCATTTTTGGAAGACTTTGTGGCAGAGATTGGGTACTAACTTGTGTTTCAGTTCAGCCTATCATCCCCAAACAGATAGACAAATAGAGGTGGCCAATAGGACACTTGGAAACCTTCTTAGATTCTTGAAAAAGGAGTATGGAAAATCTTGGGATCAAATCATCCATCAAGCTGAGTTTGCCTACAATGACAGTGTGAATAGGTGATGGGGAGGTTACTCAAAGAGAGCTAGTTCCTTGCTTAAGGGCAGTCAAATGTTATCCTTGTGGGCTTCATACTTTTTTCATATTATCTTCTAATCAAATTATACACCTAATCTCTCTAGGAGTGCTCTTGATCTAGATGTGCTCTCTAGTTGCTCAAGCATGATTGAGATTCACAAGGGTAAATCCAACCTTACACTCTAAAAATCCTAACAAGTGCTTGCAGAAGTTGAATAAGGTATTTGGGATGTTTGTAAAGATCAATCAACTATTTTTGAGTGAGGGTTTCATTCTTTTCCCCATCGCTCCTTCCTTTTCCTATTTTCTAGGCCTAGAGCCCTAGAGCCCCAATTAGCCCTACCTAACTGGTTTTTGTGGATTTTATCCCAATTTCTCCGAAGACCCACACAAAATCTTTATTTATTAGGATACCCTTTTGGAAGTACCTTCAAACTTTTGAATTTAGGAATCTCAGTCTGACCGTACAGGTGCGGAACTTGAGAAATGCTTGTTTTAGGTGGTTTTGGGCTTGTTTTGGTCTTTTTCCAAGGGTTAGGTGTCTTCCTTGATCTTCCACACCTCAAAATTCACACATATGTTCTGACACACATCATTTGTTCATCCCAAACACTCTCCAACTCCAACCCTGCTCATTCCTACAAACACTTGCACAATCTCATTCATTTCCTAACCGGGCTATGACTGAGCTTGCCTAGGTAATGATGCTCATTGGCTTTTCAATGAACTCCAAAATAAAACAAAAGATATGTAAACTGTAAAAAGGTTCCATGGATTGATTCCCAAGGGTTATTGAGGAGAACTCAAAGGACTTCAAGCTGGAACCATGTCTGGGCCTCTCAAACCCTTACTCAGGTCGAGAGCTTACAAAATTGGAGACTCAATTCAAACCTGAAAAAAAAACTAATAAAATTTATTCTTGAGAACTACAAGAACATGTAAAAATAAACAAAAAAAGTATAGTAATGCAATCAATCCATTTAGTGTGGTTTGCTACTCTAATTCTTGAAAAGTTGCAATGTAAAACTTAAAAAATGGTCACAAAATGTATTCCAATCAACTCCAGGTGTTCAACAACCTTGTTGAATCCATTATCAGGGATTTTATATTCCATTTTTGTTCTAACTAACTCTCCATCAGTTCCCTAACCAACCTTTTTCTCAAAAATGCAAAAAGTTGCTCAACATTGCAAAAAGTTATGAAGCAACTTTGACAACTTTTGCCAAAAAAGTGCATATTTTCCTTACATGCTTAATTATCTCCTCCAAACCATATAAGATGACTAAAAAACATTAAATTGACATTTCCCAATGCAAAAAAAGGCTATTCAAGGCATTTTTCATCAAAATGCAAGATTTTGCCATTTTAGGCTTACAAGGGCTTATAAGCCAAAATTGAGCAAATGCACTGTCCTAGGGACTTTCAACCTACCAAAGCATTAAACAAAAATATTAAGACCTAAGTGGAGAATATTATTCACCACTCCAAAACAACCTATGAACAAACACACCAAAATGAAGAAACTGAACTCAAAACTAGGCACTCAAAACTAGGTGCTCCTGCACCAATAGGTCAACTGGTAAAAGCCCTTTTGAGATTGTGTATGGCCTTCATCCTAGAGGTGTTTTGGAGCTTTGAGATGTTGGAAATATGGGATATAAGAGTGGATATTCTTTGGACATGGCTCAATCCATGCAAGAGGTTCATGAATAGGTTAGGACAACCCTATTAGACACCACTCAAAGAATCAAGGAAAGAGTAGCTGAGAAAAGAAAGGATATCCAATTTGTAGTTGGGGACATGGTCATGGTTCACTTGAACAATGTAAGACTTTAGAATGGTGTCTCTAGTAAGCTTCAGATGAGGAGGATTGGTCCTTGCAAAATCTTGGCCAAGTATGGCAACAATTCTTACAAGTTGGACCTACCCGGTGATATGGCTTTATCTCCCATCTTCAATATTGAAGATTTGGTGCAGTATAAGGGCACAATTATAGAAGAAGATAGTAGAGTATCAAAGGTCTCTCAAGCACTTTCAGACCTGCCCTTACCACCTGCACCCATTCCACAAGCCGAGAAGGTGTTAGACTCTAGAGTTTTTAAGAAAACAAGGCATACCGTCTATATAGAACACATGATAAAATGGAAGCACCTTCCAACATCTGAGGCTACTTGGGTACCTGAGGTAGACTTTTCTAAGCTTGGAGTTCCCCTTTCTTTGCTGCCTCAAGGAGTCACTTGACTTCTTTCTCATTGGGGGAGTATGGTGCAGGAGCACCTTGTTTTGAGTGCATTTTCTATATTTTTGGGGTGTTAGTATTTAGGTTAGTTTTGGTTTGTGAATAATGGACTATTCATAGGTCCACATGTGTATTTTCTATGTATTTGGAGTTTTAATGTCAATGAGATCATGCATTTACTCAATTTTGGCTTATAAGCCCTTGTAAGCCTAAAATGGCATAAACGTGCACTTTGGTGTCAAAATATTGTAAAGAAATATTTGGAATTGAGACATGTCATGTTAGTGGTTTTAAGTCATCCTAGGTGGTTTATAATGAGAAACAAAGCATGAAATGCAAAAATGCACTTTTTGGCAAAAGTTGTCAATGTTGCTTGACAACTTTTTGCAAATTTGAGCAACTTTTTGCAAGTTTGAGCAAATCGGTGGTTAAAGAAACCAACGGAGAGTTAGTTAGGACCAAAATGGTATATAAATTCCCTAAGTATGAATGTAATGTGGTTGGTGAACGCTTGGAGAAAATCATAATACATTTTGAAGACGATTTTCCAATTTTGTCTTGTATTTTCTAAAATTTGGAGCAATAGTCCGTACTTCATGGATTAAATTCTTTTTTGTTCTTTGATAATTGATTTGTAAATGTTCTTGTATTTCTTAGGAATCATTTGAGTCAGTCTTTGTTTCAGGTTTGAATTAAGTTTTTGATTTTGATAGCTCTCAGCCTGAGCAAGGGTTTTAGAGGCCCAAACATGGTTCCATCTTGAAGTCCTTTGAGTTTCTCTCAATAAACCTTGGGAATCAAGCCATGGAATCTTTGTACAGTGTACATAATATTTTTTTTGATTTGGAGGTCATTGAAAGGCTATTGGACATCATTTCCTAGGCGAGCTCAGTCATAACCCGATTAGGAAGTGATTGAAATTTCGCAATTGTTTGCAAGGATGAATAGGTTTGGAGTTTCCAAGTGTTTGAAATGAGAAAGTGGGGTGTGACAGAGCCTATGTGGAAGTTTGGAGGTGTGGCAGATCTGGGAAGACATCAAACCCTTGGAAGAAGACCAAAAAGACCCAAAAACCCTTCAAAATATGCCATTTTCAATTTCTGTACTTGTACGGTCAAACCTAGTTTCCTCACTTCTTGAATCTCAAATTTATTCCAAAAGGGTACTTAGATCATAAATTATTTTCCCTAGTTCTTTGGGAAAATATTGAGTAATTCCTCAAAAACTGGCTAGGTAGGGCTAATTGGGGCGCTAGGGCTACTAGGCCTAGAAAGTAGGGAAAAGAAGGAGCGATGGGAAATGAGAGAAACCCAAACACAAAACCAGTTGATTGGTTTGGAAAAACCTTAAGGACACCTTCTACAACCCTTGCAAGCATATACTAGAAGTTTGTTAGAGTAAGGCTGGATTTACCCTTGTGAATCTCAACCATGCCTGAGCAATCAGTGAGCACATTCTGATTGGGAGAACTCCTAGAGAGTTTTCAAGTTGTGATTGGTTTCTAGACCAATGCAAGGCAAATAGAGACCACTAAGAGAGCACTCAACTTCTTATTGGGATAGACTTTTAACTCTCTTTGAGTACCCATCCCCATCACTTAGCTCTAAAGTTTAAGGTTCCTTTGTAAGTCTACAGTCAAGCAAGGAGGAAAAAAGATTAGACACATGGGAAGGTGGGGAATTGAGAATATGAGGAACATTTTAATATTTTTGGGGGTTCATTCTAGGCAATCTCCCTAATATATATTCTTCCATAATTCATTCTTTTCATTTTTTGAATCCTTGATAACTTTGAAACCATGAAAAATCTTTGAAAAGTTTACACACTCACAAACATTATGACACGAGAAATTTAATTAATTTTCTTATTTTTTTAAATATCTTTCTCTTTCTATGTTCTCATCATCACGTTATTCTATATTGATTTGATAAAGTTTAATGTTCCTGTCATGTCTATATATTATTGTTGTGTTAACTTCCTATGAACTGACAGTTTGCTTTGAATTCATAGTTCTTGTTGTATATAGAAGTTAATGATGTCATTCTGAGTTCTTGTCAGATTAGAGGCAAAGTTGGTTTGGAAATCGGCTTGCATCATAATCTTATCCATATTGACTAGGGGAAAGGAAGCAGTAGTTGTGCACCCTAACTTCGCGCTTCTCAAAATCCTACTTGGAAATTTCAAATTACTCTGATTTTTTTACAGCAACTTACTTGGCAAGTCACTTACTTATAACTAAGGTTTTAGGGCCACATCATCAAATATGATGCCACATCAGCATGCTTTTTGCCAAGGTGTCCAAAACAGCCCCCCAAAAAAGTGAGACCAATAGGCGTGCAAAAGAGACCCCAATAGTTGTGCAGCTGACATGGCATCCCCTGATTGGTTACTTTTTACAAAATTAGTACTTTTCTTAACAACTATTGGTACATTTCCTAACAACTATTGGTACATTTCATAACAAAAATTGATATTTTTTGTTTCAAACAATAGGTTTTATTTGTTCAATTTTTGGAACAAAAGGTATCAACAACCCTCACAACAATTGGTACATGCTCAACTACTGGGTCCTTTCCCCTATCTACCCACAAATCCTTACTGCGTATAACTATTGAAGATTGGAAAACCTTGTTTGTACAAGTGATCATGCAAATTGAAAAGTTGCAAAATAATAGTCCCTTTTCACTAGATTCCTTAAAGAGGCTTAAATAAGTGGTATAGAGGATGGTGTATGTGCATTCAGAATTTGCTGGAATGAATCTATGCCTTATATTGCTTGGTTCTTGGAGGTGCTCTAGTGAGCGCCAAAAAAATTCCAAAACAATTGAGGGTACAACTTGTAATATCCAAAACTTGCCTGGTAAATTTCTCTGATTTGATTCCCCAAAATACCTTAAAAAAATTACATCTATTGGTAGAATTACTAATAATTAACACAAAATTTACATTTTTAGAATCCTACATGCTTATAGCTGATACCCAAAATTTTCTTGTTGTTGTCTTCTTAACTACATGATTTTATAGATATTTCTTTTAGGTAAGCTAGAAGAATCCTCTCTGTCTAAAACCCTTTGCCCAATTCAACATCTCACTTAATATGGGAGTAATAGCTTTCAAACATGCTCATTGTTACATGCTCAATATTGAATGGTTTAATTTTTTTAACCTTATAATGAAGATGCTTTATTGAAGGAGGACTTGTTTAGTGAATTGAAAAAAGGAAATTTTCATATGAGATGTATATGCTCACATAAGTGGGAGGAAATAGATGGTAAGACTTTAAAATTTAATTATAATATGATTTTTTATGTTAATGATTCAAATATAACAAAGGAAGTTCAAGAATAATTGAATCAAATATACAAATAATAAGATTTAATAATAGAGTGCATATTCAAAACAATTTTTTTTCAATTAAAAATACAAATCCCACAAAGCATTGTGTAACATACAAATTAGTCTAAGTTTGTCAAAAACTAGCTGGTAACATGTGAACCAAAAACTCTAGAAGATGTAGTGATAACACTTTTTTGAAGCTTGCCAAAATCCTTTACAAGGTTAGTAAAAAAATATTACTACTCAAAGAAATATAAATTGATAGAATGCAACAATATCACTACTCTAGGAAGAAGTAAGAACAAATGATGTAGGATTGAATGTTTTTTATTAAGATAAATGGGTTTTACAGAGACCCAAAACCCAAATCTATACAAAAAAAGATTAAAACAGTAGTGAACCAGTCCATAACCAACAACCAAATAAACACACAAAAAAGGGAGTCACCCCATAACACCAAACCTAATAGGGACACCAACAACACAAACACCAAAAAACTAACCAAGAGAATGCATAAACTCATAGTTCTTTTGTATAATATTCTTATTGATTTCCTCAATCTCTTCCATTACGAATCTTGTGGCACTCCTCTCCTAGTTTCTGCTTCTCATTTTGGTAGAGGGTCTATTTGTAACCTGCATGTCTTCCCCTTCAGAACTTGGATCCAGATTCTTCTTTTTTGGCTTGGCAACTGAAGGCAGAACCCTATTAATTGTGGTGCAGGAGCACCTAGTTTTGAGTGCAATTTATTCATTTTGGTGTGTTTGTCCATAGTTTGGTTTTGGATGATGAATAAGGGACTTCTCATAGGTCCTCATGTTTTTTTTCTATGCATTGGTAGGATGGATGTCAATAGGATCATGCATTTGCTCAATTTTGGCTTATAAGCCCTTGTAAGCCTAAAATGGCATAATCATGCATTTTGGTGTAAAACATCTTGAAAAGCCTTATTTGGAATTGATACATGTCATGGTAGTGGTTTTTAGTCATCCTAGATGGTTTAGAAAAGGAAACAAAGCATCAAATGCAAAAATGCACTTTTTGGCAAAAGTTGTCAAAGTTGCTTGACAATATTTTGCAATGTTGACCAACTTTTTGCAACTTCGAGAAAAGGGTTGGTTAAGAAACCAATGGAAAGCTATTTAGGCCCAAAATGGCATATAAATTCCCTTAGTATGAATGTAATGAGGTTGGTGAATTCCTAGAGTAGATCTTAATACATCTTGAAGACCATTTTCTAAGTTTTTGCCTTGTGTTTTCTCTAATTTGGAGCAACAGTCCGTACTTAATGGATTTATTGCATTGTTTTTCTCTAATAATTGCTTTGTATATGTTATTTTAGTGCTCAAGAAGAAATTAAGTTAGTATTTGTTGCAGGTTTGAATTAAGTTTTTGATTTAATAAGCTCTCGGCCTGAGCAAGGGTTTGAGAGGCCCAAACATGGTTCCAACTTGAAGTCATTTGAGTTATTCTCAATAACTTTGGGACTCAAGCCATGGAACCTTTGTATAGTGTAAATAGTTTTTTTTTTTGGTTTGGAGTTCATTCAAAGGCCATTGGACATCATTTTCTAGGTGAGCTCAGTCATAACTCGGTTAGGAAGTGATTGAAATTATGCAAGTGCTTGCAGGGATGAGCAGGTCTGGAGTTGACAAGTATTTGGAATAAGAAAGTGGGGTGTGGCAGAGCCTATGTGATAGTTTGGAGGTGTGGTAGATCAGGGAAGTCATTAAACCCTTGAAGAAGACCAAAAAGACCCTAAAACCCTTTAAAACAAACCATTTTTGGGTCCTGTACTTGTACGGTCAGACTGAGTTTTCTCACTTCAGTAATCTTGAATTTATTCCAAAAGGGTAATCATATCATAAATGAGTTTGTCTGCATCTTTGGGAAAATTTTGAATAAATCCACAAAAATTGGCTAGGCAGGGCTAATTAGGGCTCTAGGGCTATTAGGCCTAGAAAATAGGGAAATGAAAGAGCGATGGAGAAATGGAGGAAAACCAAACACAAAACTAGTTGATTGGCCTTGTAAAACCTAATGAAAATCTTCTATAACCCTTGCAAGCATATGTTAGGTGTTTGATAGTGTAAGGTTGGATTTACCCTTGTGAGTCTCAACCATGCCTGAGCAGCCAGTGAGAACATACTGATTGGGAGAACTCCTAGAGAGTTTAGAAGTTTTACTTGGTTGATAAGCCAGAGAATAATGAAGGGAGCCCACTAAGACATCACTTGAATGCCTTTTGAAAAAGGATTGACTCTCTTTGACTACCCTTCCCACCAAATTGGCTGGGCTTTTTAGGTGACAATCATCTCGTTAACCTTTTTCAGACCTTATGCACTGTTGCTCATGACTTCTTTGCTTATTTCCACTAGGTTCCTTAGGTTGCCCTTAAGTTCCTCCATACTTTTCTCCAGATGCACAATCCTTGACTCATGTTTAGTTTTCATAACTTTGACATCCTTTGTGAGTTTTTGAGTCATTCTAAGTAGCTTATCAGTCTTTTCTAGCATAGGATTGTCAGTGAAAGTGCTGATTATGTCTTTAATTCTCTTATTTAAGAGAATAATTTCATTGGTAATCTAGTGAAAGAATTTTATTTGGCTATTAGTGGAGTTTGCTAGGAGCACCTAAAAGTCCACGTCTTTTTTTTTTTTCTCCTGGGTCCACTTGGACCACATTGAGAGGGATGTCTAGTTTGATTTCTTCTTCTCCTTTACCCATTGAATCCCATGTTTTCCCTACTTTTATCCTTTTCAAGTTCGGCAAGCCTAGCTCTCGAGGCTTAAACCAAGGGTTTTAAAGTTACTGGCTGGAAGTCTAGGGTGATTGTTTCTTCTGTATTACCAGTACTAGGAGTAAATTTCTATGGGGGCCCCTCTTCCTCAGAAGGGCAATAATCAGGATCCTCTGACACATTAAAATCATGTCAATCCATAGCCAAACCTCCCCTACCCTCCCCATCAATCTCAATGTTGGAGACCACTAACACATCAGGACTAACCGAAGATTTAGGAGTTTTTGCAATAGGAGAGGGTTTAATTTCATGCACTTTAGCATATTCCATAATAAGCATAATTAAACCCTCATGTAGGATAGGGTTCTCACTATTCTTGATATGATTTGCCAAACTATGCTCAATAAAAAAGGCAAGGAAATTCTTCTATCATGCCTAAAGTGATTTAGAATGATTAAATGGTAAAAACAAATGCTGGCAAAATGATCGTCCAGAGTTATGTACCTCATTATGACTTCGACCATGTCCGCCCAAAGCATCACAAGGTCTTTCTTGTTATATCCTCTATCCACCATCTTACTCACTCTATCTCTTTCACTTTGTTTGTCAAAGAAAACTGAAAGGGCTTCCTTTGCAGCTTTCCTCTCCCTATAGAATTTTTTTCCTTCCATCTGTAAGCCAATAATCTCAGCTATAAAGGGCTCATCAATTCTGAATTCGGCCCCATAAGCAACGAGGATGCTCATATGCCAGCCATTCACAAATTCATCTGTCATTGTTAGATCCTGGCCATGTAATTTCTTGAGGTATGACGCAAGACTGCCATTAGAAATTTTTGTCTTGAAGTATTCTAAAGCAACCTATGAAAACTTGGAGATACCCAGTGTTGACGACTATTTTGACACACATGCCAAAAGTCAGGTAGCAATTGTGAACACTCACCACCTCTCTTGAAAAGCAATGGATTTGGAAAAAATCACTACCCCAAGGTCTCTTTAGTTAGGTCACGACGGTGATGGGCAGCCCAATAGTTGATGTGGTTGTACCTGTAAAGGGGGCCTGCTGGTTGAAACTAAATCTCGCTAGTCATGAATGGCTGAACTTCCTTTTTTTGTATTTTATGATTTAAGATTCTCTGGAAAATAAACTACAAAGAGTAAAAGGGAACAAGAAAATAATAATAAAACCAATACAATAACAACTTAATGAACTACTCAGTTAATTCCCTACAATCCAAGAAATTATCAAATATTATCCAAGTTCACATTCAACAATGGACCTCCAGAAAACCCGCAAAATCATCAATTTAATAGACTTATGGAAATAAAATCATCAACAATATGTCCTATCACAGTAATTCTCATACACCATTGACGTGCCCAATATGATTCATAAAGTGATAAACAAAAAGATAAAACCAAGTTGCTAACTCCAAATAATAGAAATTACCAGATTACACAGAATAATTTAGTAGAATATAGACGTAGATTAGGCAATCTACAAGATGCTTCTTATATTAATCTCAATGAATGTATAACAAAATAACTCAACTTCTTAACAATCTGCAAAATATTCTAAAATATCTAAGTGGGCCACAAATCATCAATTTTGGAACCCTTACAAATGAATCCAACTTCTCAATCTATAGAAGTTTTCTACCCTATTATCTAGGAAATAAATCTAACCTAAATTAAGAACTGAAACTAGGAGTTGTAGTTAACTTGCAAGTTTCTGCCTTGATACTCCAATTAATTACTATGAAATGGGGGCTGCATGAGCACTATGAAGACCATGCTGGATGAGCCACATTTTCGTAGTCATGCATAATTTTGCTCAAAATTGGAACTTGACTTGGAGCTGCAACTTGAAAATACAAAATTGGGGTTATGTAAAAACCCTGCTATTTTTAGTAACTGTATGTTCATCCTTCACTTTTTAATAAAATATCTATAATTATCCACTATGCATGCGACTGCTTGGACAGGAGGATCAGCTACGTGTTTAATTCCAAATTTATACTTCTTCAAAACTTCATCTGTATGCTTCTTTCCTTTCTCTAGCTCTCCTATTGTCTCTGCCACCTCTTGACACTAAGTGATCAAGTATGTGTACCTGTCCATGAGGGTGACATCAAACTGGGCTGAAGGTCCTAAGTGTTGAGCCTCATATGCATCCCACTGATTCAAAACTTGTTGTTGCTCCATTATTTCAGCACTAGTTAATCCTAAACTGAAGGCTCCAAGCATATGTTTTACAAAATTCTCATATGACAAAATTTCTCTGTGGAGAGGGACTCGAATCTCTGCCATATCCTTCATATACTACTGAAAGGTCTTCCTCCATTATTGTCTCTTCCCCTAACCACAATACTTTATTCAAAATTTGGAACTGCTTATTAAAAATGCTTAGCTTCTGTTCCCATTGCATAGAGCAAGAAGCTAAAGCTCTTCCTGCCTGTATTGCCTTCTGGTATATCCTCATAGTATCTTTCATAAATAATCTAGTCTTAGTTGTATTTACTTGGGTCCATGATTTGGCTGCAGCGGCCACCTGTCTCACCTCTACTAGTGCCTTCACTTCTCCTTATGGAAATGATGAGGTCGAAGATAAGTCATTGATGCCACAAGAGTCTAGAGATTTGCTCATTTCAATCAGGAGCTGCTTGTATTTCCCTAGTTGCACTTTGAGCTACATGTTTGAAGTATGCTCATTTTCAACACGCCCCCTGACAACATTTGTGGCTAGCTCTAAAGTATCTAGCTCTCCCCACTTGGTTTGTTTACCCAAATTTAGCTAGGATATTTGATACTTGGAGGAAGCTTGTCCCTCATCTTGAAGTGGAACTGCCACATCTGCAATCACTTCACCGAAGCCCTTTTTTGATAAATGATGAATGGTTTTTATCTTCTTAGCCTTTGGTGCCTCCTCAGTGATTGCTTTTGTAAAGTGAACTTAGGAAGCTTTGCTTTTCTCTTTTTGTTCTCAAAAGTGAACTCAAGCCATTGTGGTATATATTCATCCTTGTCACCTTGATGTGACACTATATCTGTAGTTATAAGATGGACCTCCTCCTGCTCCTCTACTTCATCTCTTTCCTCTACCTTTGTTTGCCCGGGATCTTGAGGTGAGAAAACTTGGCGAGCTAGATTGGTTTGGAGAGCCTGTTGCTTATGTAACTCTCCCAATTTTCCACTGACCTCTTCATTGAATGTCATCTCTTCTTCACCTACCTTTGTTTCACCTTTCTCAACTGCTATATCCTTGAGGAGGTCCTCTTGATCTTGAGGGGTTAGAACTAGTCTTTCATTCAATAGGTCCTCTGCCTCATCCTCTTCTTTCTTGCCTTCTAGCGGTCGATGTTGCATAAGATCCTCTTCTTCCCGATCTGAATCAAATTCAATGTTCCTAAATTCTATTCTTTCAGTGGTAGACCTGAAGCCTTGTACTCCAGGCTGCCCTACGGGTATATTAACTAGTGGTGGTGCAGAGCCGTTGGTACTTGGATCCTGTGTGGCGTCTGTTGAAGGTGGTTGAGTAGGTATATCTTCAGTAATTTCTATTTCTTCTTCCTGCTCTTGGGTAGCCTCTCCTATAGTTTTCCCTATAGCTATCCTTGGTGGGAGGGCTTTAGTCAGTGGTACTTCTCCTAATCCATTGGTCACTCCAAGGTCTGCTTCCTTCTTCAAGATCTCAGTCTCCTTCATCTTCTCTTGGAGTTTCTTCAACAAGTCCTCAGTGCTTTCTTGAGGTTTCTCCCCCTCATCAGGATCGGTGGACATATTTTGTCTTGAGCTTGACCTCATCTTCCAAGCATACTCCTTGTAAGCCTTTGATATGGGTACCCCTAAAGTGGATTCCTTTTGTTTCTCCTTTGAGGCGCTCAGCCTTACCCTCTGGATTAGCCATTGCTTGGTCCTATTGATGACCACTTGAGAAACCTTTTCAATATTCACATCCTCATTTGTGGACCACCTTATTATGGAGAGGGGCTTCTTATAAATTTCTAATCCTTTATAAGCCACATCGAGCAGGTCTCCATCATCCTTGAGGTCTTTAGGGAGATTGGTCTCAATTTCAAAATCTCTTATCTGTGGAACAAATAACCTGTTATAGTTCTTCTCTCTGACCTGAAAACTGTCCTAGAGGTTGGCCCAAAAATCCTCTAGTCTCAGGCTGTAGCCCTCATATGCCTTAGGCATAGGTTGTTTGAGCTTCCTGTAGGGATCATAAAACTTCCTAGCATAATCATACTCTTTCAAGTTCAAATCTTGAAGCTTTGGCTTTGCTAGCTTTGCAACCTATATCTTAGAAAATGAGAAGTATCCAATAGATACTGAAAAATCAATGCCTATTTTATGTTTTGAAGATAAGAGAGATTGGAGGCCCAATAGTTGCCTTACATATTCTAATAAGATTACTCTATCATTGCAGTATCTGGGAAGCAACATTGGGTTCCTTGTGAATCCGCTAACCCTAATGTAAGTAGATCATGGGTTTTGGATAAACCAACATGCCCACCCTCGGATAATAGCCATGGCCTCCGGGCTAATCCAGTATCCTATGTCTCCTATCAATTGAATTATTATTAAAAAATGAAGGCATCATTAATTATTTTGAAATGAGCCTTTGCATTGGCTAGGGGGAGTTGGAAATAATATTCCCATACCTTCTTCCATCCTTCGTCATCCCCTAGCTAACCCTCTACTTGTAGTCCTAGAAACTTTCCAGCTCTGGTAGCCACCTAGATGACATAAGATGTGAAAAAGAACTTTTGAGTCTGGTGGACTTCCTTCATTTGTGTGCAAATGTTGTTAGAGAGGATCTATGACCAATCAAAATATTGTTTTCCAATTAGGACAGTGGTCATAAACTGGAACATCCATGGATGGAAATGCCAACAATTAGGCTTTCCAAAGGCCCTGCTCAGCATAATAATCAAGTCTCTTTGGGGCTCCTTGAAGTCCACTGTCAGGATCTCTATTGCCTTGAGACCTGTTTTCCTCTCCTCTTCTAGCCAGTTTTCATTCATGTGCCTTTATTTGCTGCAACTTTGTCATTCCATGCCTTCAAGTCCTCCTCTTTAGTTGAGAGAAATATCTCTTCTCTTGTTGGGATACCAAACATGAATCCCAACATGTCGGGAGAAAAATCTATAACTATCCTTGTGCGTTAGTGCAGTTTCTAGTGTTCGGGTTGTAAAATTGAGCAATTGTCATTATTAATTTTGGTGCTTGCACTGATTGTGGAAAAATAGTTGTGTCCACTAAGCCTAATCTTTTGATTCTCCTATGGAGGGCCTCTAGTTTAGGCTTATTTAACTGGGTTCTGATATCTTCAATTTCAACATTTCCAATCTCCGTGTCGACAACCCATTTGACTTGATCATCCAACTTTGAAGAGTAGACTTGTCCTTGATAGTGGTACGTCATGGTAGCAGAAAGTCTGTCAATATCTTTGCTTCTTTTGCTAGAAGATGAGTATTGGAACCCTAAATTTTGCAATTTTTAGAATTCCAGATTCCAAGGCAAGGAATAAGAAAAATACTATATATATATATATATATATATTGAATAGGTACAAGTAACATGTTTTATATTTGTTGCACAATATGAAACCATAACATAAACACAATAATGGGCATAAAAAATGGATTGTGAAGCACCAAAGGGGGTATTTACATCATTTAAAGACCATTTATCCATTATATACCCATAAAATAGCCTTAAAATACCTCTAATATGCCTAAACAACTTGTAAAGTGACAATTAATTACATAAACTAAGGCAATTTTGGGATTTGGAATTATTTTTATTTAAAAGGGGGGTGTCTTTTCACCCAAAGGGGTATGAAAACCATTCAAACACATATATATGTGTGATGTAAAATGTAAAAAAAAAAAACAGAGAAGAGAGATACAAGAGGTGGAGGCAATTTTGTACTTTTAAACTTTTTATCAAAAATAACTAGTTGCATTTTCTTTCTCATATGTGTTGAGAGTTAACATATTTTTAGAAGGCAATTGCTTATGATATTATCTAAAGGAGATAAGGTTATTTGTGTTCTTCCAGTAAAATTCTTTGTTTCATATTGTAGATTTGGATCAAAAAGATTTACTTGCGAATTGTAATTGTTCCTTGTAATTCTTCCTTGGATGGTCTCTTAAAGTTAGGGTTAAATTCATTCAAGCGGTGTACAATATAGACATTGAAAAAGATCTCATAAGAAACAGTAACTGACAGACTCATCGAGAGGGGGTGGGCTTAAAAAATGTCTCATAAGTTTACACAATAAGTCCTAAAGAAATATAAGACTCTGTAGCCCAAATAAGAGGAAAGGCACTGATCATTTGTAAACAAACCCTTTAACCATACCAATTAACCATTACTTTCAAGCATTAGGATTAGTAGAGTAGGTATAGTAGGTAATTTAGCCAAAGTGTAACATATATACTTTTGTAAGATACATAGATCAATACACACATCTGAAGTCAGTTTGTTTAAGAAACTTATGCCATTCTAAGACTAGGAGACATCAGATTAAGACACTAAATCTGCTATAAAAAGCATTAGTTGAAGGAACAACTAGTGAGTAGGTATACCCGCCTAGGTCCTGCAGAGCCTAAAGTGAGAGAGTTAGTAACCAAATAGGTTCACTCTATAAGTTGGCCAAGTCAATTGGAAGGTTTGAGCATAGAAGTTGGCATTTCCTTAGAACCTATCCAATCTGTTGATTTGAGACCCAACAATGAGTCCATCTAAGTACCCGAACCTGTGAGAAGAAAACAAGGATCAGTTCTTTACAAAAAAAACATAAAAATTTCCTTCACTTCGGGACTTCGGGCTTCTGGAATTGGGAGTTTTTCTTTTTAAAATAGGGTCCGAAACTCCAAGGTTCTGGGGTTCCGGGGTAGGTACTCATGGATGTAGTCCATAACTTTGAGGTTCTAGGTTGGGTAGATGGCATTTGATTTCGGAACTCCAGGGTTCCGGGGTAAGGAGTTTAAGCTCATCTCGGGATCCTATGGTACCGAGCTAAATAACCAATAGGAGTTTCACAAAAAAAAAAAGGATTTGTAAATGATAGACCTCAGAACTCTGGGGTTTCGGGGTAAATGATAGGGTTCCCTCGTAAAGAAATAATCAGCAACTCCAGGATTCTGGGGTTCTGGGGTCAGTGATAAGCAAGTTTCAAGAAAATCCTAGAACTTTGGGGTTTTGAGGTAGGGAAAAGTAAAACACCCGTAACTACGGGGTTCCATGGTAGGTAAGCTAGGGCACACGAGATACGCGAAAGACACACAAAAATGAAAAGAAAAGATAACAAAAAAACAACAAAAATGACAAAGAATGAAAATCTAACCTAAAAAATGACCAAAAGGGCAAGAAAAATCACCTACCTGGTGGATCAAAAATGCCCAAGAATGCAAAGGGAAGATCGGTAGTTCGGAGGCTCACACTTAGGAGGCAAGGAAGGAGCTCTGAATGCACAAATGAATTTAAAAAGTTTATCATTCCTATTTATACCCCCTCCCAAAACCTATCCATACGAGTGATTTAAACAGGACCTCGGGAGTCCAGGGTCTCGAGGTTCTGAGCTCAACAAACAAAACACCAAACAAAACATCCTACCCTAGGACTATGTGGGTCTGGGGTAGGAAGGCAAGCAAACCAAGATCCACTTCGAGAGTCCAGGGTTCCAAGGCGGATCAAATACACATACCTTGAGACTCCGGGGGTCCGATGTTCCGTGGTAAAGGACTCAAACACACATACCTCGGGACTCCAGAATTACGAAGTTCTGAGGTAAAGAACAAGCAAACAAAAGACACACCTTGGGACTCCGAAATCCTGGAGTTATGAGGTAAAGAACAAGAAAACAAAAGATTCAAAGAAGGAGACCAACCTCAGGACTCCGGGGGTCTGAAGTTCTGATGTTAGTGAAAGCAAAAGAACAAAAGAGAGACCTCGGGACTTCGGGACTCTGGAGTTCCGAGGTAAGAACAAAAAGAAAAAGAACAGAGCAAAAGCGAGCAACAACAGGGGACCCATATAGTAACACAAGAAAACTAATGGGGAATGGATATGCAAGGGATAACAAATGGCGACTATCTGGGAAAAATGACTCTAGGCAATTTAAAATTTTAGAATCTCTGGTTAACCCGACGCCTAAGGCTATTATCATTCAAAAGGATGTATAATAGAAAAAGATGAGTGAACCAATGAACAAACAACCAAGTCGATAAATGGACATGATTAACTCTTAAGTGTGTGTGCATGATTTATTACTCCATCATTTTCAATAATGCAGATAATCAGAGGAAATTGGGTGCAAGCTACGTAGGTGAAGCGAACCAATGTGTTTCATGCAATGTTATCCTAGGCACAACTTTGTTGCCAGCCAGGCATCTATAGCCCCGACAGAGATACCTCTATTTCCCGTCAAGAAGTGCTCCACTGCCAGCCAGGCGTCCATAGCCCTGGTGGAGGTTACTTGAAACACCCATTTTAGTTGCTTTAAGAGGATTATTTCTTTTCTCTCTTTTTTTCTGAAAACATTATAGAACATAGAATGACTTATTTCCTTAATAACCTTTATAGCAACTTTTCAAACATTGAAGTCTAATTACTGGGTTGGGAACCACAGTGGATAACGTAAAACATCCTGACTTCAGATTTTTCACTTGAAAACTAGTTTATCCAATATCTTACAAAACTTTCTGATGTATCTTAATGTGACGGTAGTGCTGAGTTTATCAAGCTATCCTTTTCCAATTGAAAGTCAAAAACTCAAATCATATTTAAATGATTATATACCACCTTGAACAAGAATAGACAAAAGTTTTAGAATTAACCAAATGACAATGAAGTTGTAAATAGCAAAGAGTCGAAGTCTCTCAGAATTTAGCAACATGTTATGCAAAGGATACCTTCCTTTTAGAATATTTGAGAACAAAATATGTACATCCTGACACAACAAACAAAGAAAATGAACAATCAAACAAACAAGCAAAACAGACAAAACAAAAGGGAAACAAGCATGCAACAAAATGAAAACACAACAAACAAACAAAAACCCAAACAAACAACGAAGCAAAAAAAAAGAAACAACTAATCTACTATATACAATAGGTCAAGCTTCATTGAGAATTAATCAAAGTAATGTTTGAGGAACTGACCATTGACGGGCAGTGGTACAAGTTCTCTAGTCAAAGAGCTTAACCTAAAGGTGTTTTTGCCTAAAATTTTGGCTATTTGGTAAGGACCTAACCACAACCTTTCAAACTTGTGGTGATCAACTTTATTCTCCTTGGCCTTGTCCCATAATAGCACTAGGTCAGAGATCCAAAAATATTTCACCTTAGCCATTTTATCAAACCATCACTTAACAATGGCTTGGTGCTTGACAAAGTGTTGTAGAGTATTAATCCTTTTTTCATCAGGTCTTAATAAATTTAAGAGGTGAACCTCTACCTGATCCTTAATGTCAAGTTCTTTCATTAATTGGAGGACCGGTATTTGTAAGTTGATTGGGAAGACAGGGGTCTGGCCATAGACAAGGTAATATAGAGAAGTTCCCAAGGCAGCTTTTACTCTGGTTCAATCAGTCCATAAGGTGTATCTCAACTAATTATGCCAATCCCTGGGATTTTCCTCAAGTATCTTCTTAATGAGATCTAGGATGTTCTTGTTCATAGATTCAACTACTTCATTACCTTGCGGGAAGTAGTTGGATGAAAATTTTAATATCACTTTATATTTGTATGAACATTGCATCAATTGTGCAGAAGGAAAAACAGGGCCATTGTCACATACTAGAGAGAACGACATACCAAACCTGGTGACGATGTGCTCTTCAATAAATATCAAGACTACCTTAGTAGTAGCATTCCAACACGCAATGGCTTCTGTCCATCGGGTGCAATAATCCATCGCCGTAAGAATAAACTTATGTCCCATAGATGAGTTAGGATTAATAAAACCTACGGAATCCAATGCCCATTGGGCGAAAGGTCTTACCTCGAACACTGGTTGAAGAGACATGGCGGGATTTCTTTCTCTGGAGGCTGCGGTTTGGCACATATGACAGTGACAAACATGCTCATGAGTATCCTTAAATATGCTAGGCCAGTAATATCCAACCTTCAAAATTTGATGTGTAGTGGCATTTGCCGACCCATGACTTGTACCATATTTCTCATGAAATTCCTCAATCATATTACGGGCTTCTTGATGATCAAGACACCGAAGGTAAATACCTTCATAATTCTTTCTATAAAGTGCCAAATCCTTGATCATATAATTGGCACATTTGAGCCTTAATACTCATCTTTGCATGGTTGTCAACCCCTTAGGACACCTATTATTTAGAAATATAAATACCAAATCCGTGTACCATGGGTCTTGAGTGAATGACTCCAACGTATACTGTTGGCACTGAATTTGAGGGATATTAGTCGCCATGACGTGAGACAATCCTTGGCCTCAGACCAACTTCTTTAGATGCTTCTCTAGATCAAATTATTGTAATATTGCCATCCATTTCCCTCGACGTTCTCCCAGCTTGAACTGCAAGAGTAGTGACTTCACCGCTCGATCAGGGACAATCGCATAAATTTTACTCCTCTGGATATAATGCCTGAATTTCTTGACTGCTCTCACCAATGCAAAAGCCTGTTTTTCAAGAACAAAATATCTAACCTGAGCACTTTTGAAAGGAGAGCTCATGAATGCAATGTGTTTCTCATGAATGCAATAATATATGTAGAAAGGCAGAGTGTATTCAGGGCTAATCAACATGGGAGCTTTGGTGATGAATTTATTGATCTGGGTGAAAGCCTCTTTTTCTTCAGTTGTCCATTTGACCTTAGCATCCTTCTTCATCATTTCATTCAATGACTTGACTATCTCTATAAACCTAGTAATAAACTTACAGACAAAATTGATCTTCCCAAAGAAAGATCTCATCTCCTTTTTACTGTCGAGCATTTGTAACTTCAATAATGCTTCCACCTGATCTGGGTCTATAGATATCCCCCTCTTAGAGATTACATGGCCAAGTAGCTTTCCTTCAACCACTCCAAATACACATTTCTTTAGGTTAAGGGAGATCCCATATCTCTGACATCTTTCCAATACCTTTTGGAGGTGGTCTTCTTCGACCTTGGAAAATATCATCAAGTCATCCATATAGATAGTAATGCATTTTCCAATTAGTTCCTTAAAGGCCGTATCCATCGCTCGTTGGAAGGTCACCCCAACGTTGATCAACCCGAATGACATTCTTCTATACGCATATGTTCCCCACTTTGTCGTAAACACTATCTTCATATGATCCTCATAGTTCACCAAAACTTGGTTATATCCAGAATAACCATCTAAGAACGACATCATTTGTGAACCATTTACTATTTTTAGTACTTCATCCAAAGAAGGAAGCGGGTAATTATCTTTCTCGGAGGCTTTGTTGAGATTGTGAAAGTCCACACAAAGCTGTATTTCTCTATTGTTTTTTCTTACTGGTACCAAATTAGCAACCAAAGTAGAATGTCCTACCAGAAAAATAATCTTGGCAAAGAGCAACTTTTGTACTTCCTTGAAAATCAAGGGTTCTATTAGTGAATTGACGGATTGTTTCTTTTGCCGAAATGACTTTATGTTAGGTTTTAGGGGGATCACATGGGTGATGATTGTTGTATCAAATGTCTTTAAATATTCATACCCCCGTGTTATTACATCAATGAACTCTTTCAAGATTTGTAAATTTTTTTTCCTTTCATTTTGAGTTTAAATCTTCCCAATATAGACAATCCTCTCTTGTCCTTCTAGACCAATATTATGTGCCTCGTACTTTCTCGCATCTCAATCCATTGTTAATCTCTCCTTTACTCTAGGGTCAGAATCAAAAAGTCTCTCTAAGGTGACCATCCCTTTAGGAATAATGTTAGTTGGTAAATCCCAAATATCAACATTACTTTTGACATCAAGATCATTCGATTTATCTTCCTCATCAATGATTTGTTCTTCAAAAGCCCCTGAATTGGCAAGAAAGGCTAGAATGTGGGCATCATCCTGAAAAACTTGAAAGTGTTTGATATTATCAGGTACAGAAGGTATGGAGATTAACTCTATGGAAAACTTCTTCAAAGGGGATTGGCTTACTGGTTCTAATGTACTGGCAGCTACGACCAATGCATTAGGTATTCCATTTACTTTCCTTGGTACCAACTAAATGTCAAAAGCATCAAAATCCTCAATCAAATCCCATACTATATTCCTATATGCTGCCAACCTTTTATCATGACACACATATTGGCTTCGCACTTTTTTTGATCACCAGCTTAGAATCTCCTTGCACCTTCAAACACTTTGCTCCCTTCTTATGAGAAAAAAGTAATCCTCTAACTAAGTCCTTGTACTCCGTCATGTTATTAGTACAAGGGAATTGGAGTCGGAAAGAAGCTAAAAGGGTTTTCCCTTTTGGATTCGTTAACTCTATGCCTGCTCCACTGCCTTGCTTGGATCTTGACCCATCAAACTTTATAAACCATATTTCATCTTTTGGTCTCTTTACATTTTTCACCTTAGGGTCAGTGATTAGACTAGCTTCCATAGACGATTGTTGCTTCTCAGACTTGAGGTCTTGTGACAATTGAGGTTGTTCAATTTCTGGTTGCATGAATGCTTTAGTAGTGTCAGGAACAATCTATTCTGATTGAGGTTGAAGTTGAGATTGTGTTTCTTCTTTCTCTTGCTCAAGAGGAATATCTTCCTTCTCATGCTTGACAATATAAATTGCAAGAATCTCTTGGTATTCTTTAGGTAGGGTAGTCTCACTTATAGGATCTATTGTTTGGGGCTCTAATCCTTCACAACTTAGACTTTGCACTTCTTCCGTATTGATGGTATGATCATCTTCTTTGTATGGAACTGGGCTCATCAACTTCGTAATTTCATTCTGACATGGGATACATGACATCTCTGAGTGCTCCTCATGATGTATCCAACACCATTTCAGAAGCAACAAATATTGTATCTTCATAGTATCCCCCAACAAACACATTCCTTGTTGTACTACTATAGCAAAACCTTTGACCCACCCTCTATATGCGGTCATGTTTGCTTAAAATAATTGGATAGGAGCCAGTGTAGAGAAAGCAAGGATTTCATTGACCCTGTAAACTCTCGGGATCACTTTAGCAAATGCCACCTCATTGGGAGCACCATAATCTGTTACTAACTTCTTCAACTTAGGTTCACTATTGATACGGATCTGGTTGCTTACCCCCTTCCATGGAAGCCACAGGTATGTAAAACAAGTTGAGAAATATCCTCCCAAAGTCTTTTACCAATCCCTACTAAGGAGCATCCCATATACTTCCAGAATATCCACTACTTGAATGTCAATATAATGGGATATTTGGGGATCAAAACCTAGTTGGATGTATACATCTTTCAATTCCGATTACGTTAACCTTAGTTTTGTCTAGTTGTACCACCTTACTATTTGCACGTGCCAGTTTAAGTTCGAGCTTCTGACATATAGACTAGGGCATTACGTTTCTTGAAGTCCTTGAATCTACCAAACAGTTGTGTAAATTCTTTCCACATATCCTCAAACTCAGTAAAATGGTGGATTCTCTATTGCATCATTACTGATGTTAGTGTTGAATTCATTGAGGTCTGCCATCTTAACCTCATTGCTCTGTGACTCTAATAGTTCCAACATTCTAAGGAGAGCCCTCTTCTGTTCAGGGCAATATCCCAGTACTTCCATAAGGGACATAGTGGTGGCAGTCCTCTCCATCTCCTTAGTAACGTCAAATGATCCTTTTAGAACATAATCTTGCCCTTGAGCTTGTCTAGGGATTGCTCCTTAACAATCCCAAGGAGGATGAGGATTGTTGCTTGCATTCACATCAGGAGGTACAAACCCACCCGTCGGGGGAGGTGGCTTTGTTAATGGAGCTTTGCCTTGACTCCTAAGATTGTAGTTATTTCTAGTCTAAAAGGCCTGAGCATCATAGACACATGGTTCACCTTCAGCTTCAGCCTGGAATTCTTTGCATAGGAAGGTATCGGCCAACATGGTAGTATTAACCTTATTGAGTTCATCATTGGAATAATATTTTGGCTAAGAGTCAGTTTGAGCAATTCTTATGATCTTCTCGAACTGAGCATAATTAACCTCAGAATGTGCAGCTGTATCATGCAACCTTCACCAATTTGTTAGCAAATTCATATCCGCAAGGTTAACACTTTGTGTGTGGTTTGGGTTATCTTGTGCATTAGGGTTATCATGGTTCACCCCACCGTTATTCGGACCCGTATTCCACTTCCTATTATAAGGTTTGTTGTTATACCTTTGATTATGGTTCTGGTTATTGTAGTTTTGTTGATTATTATATGGTTGGGATTGATTATACCCTCCTAGAGGATTCATTTTTAGCTGGCTCAAGTCTGAAGTAACCTGTGAGATCATTTTCTTTAAGGCTTGTACTTTAGCAGATACATGAGATCCTTGATTCTCAGGCACTGTAGCTGGAGGTTGGTTTGTTGTGTTAGTATTACCAAATTGTTGACTTCCCCCTTGCGCTTGACCAACATATTGCATTTGAGTGGGGGTGGTATTGGTATTATTTTGCCAAGTCAGAGCTTGGGAAACAAACTATTGATTTGCCTAAGGTTGGGGTGCATAGATTGGCAATGAATTCATCATTGGGGCACCTATAGGTAGAGGTGAGGGTACGCCTTGGAGTTGGTTGTAGTTCCCTTGATTCAACCCTATAGGTTGATTATATCTGATCCCTCCCGGGGTTTGATTCAACTCATAGTTCATACTAATTACTAGCATGAAGACTTTTTCCAAAGTGTCCCTTTGATCGTGGGGAACACTCTTCTTAATAAACATATTAGTCCAAGGGTCGATAGCTCTTAGATATGAGTCGATGGCTACATTAGGCGGTACCTGGTAAGGAGCTTGTAGCCTCTTGAATGCCCTTTGGAAGCTAGTATTAAAATTTTTTAATGGCTCATTTGGTGACTTCTTAAGAGAAGCGAATTGATGGTATAGTGTTATGGGATCTACGTACACTCAGAATTGATCGATGAAAGCCTTCTCCAAGACATCCCAGCTTGTGATAGAATTTGCAGGTAAGGTTAAGTACCAATTGTATTCATTCTTCCCAAGTGATTATGGGAAGAGCCTACATACTATATCTTGGTGTTCAATATGGTTACGAATGAACGCATCTTTGAATGCTTCAATATGTTCATTAGTCGTTCATCCCCCCAAATAATAAAATTTGTTGCAAAACTTATCTGGGTTTCTAGGTAGGTCATGTATACCCCCTAGTATGGTTCCTAGTGGTGTGGTGTCTTGGTTAAAGTATTCCACTGAAGGTGGTGACAGTGGACGTTGATTCACAAAAGGTGTAGCGATAGGCTGAGGACTAGGAATCAGTTGATCTTCTATGCTGAGTATGGATGACTGTACTAGTGAGGCTATTGAGGGTTGTTTCTTAGCTTTGTTCCTCTTTCTCCTAGTGGAAGGTCCTAACTCTACTAAGTTGGATGGTGAAGAACTACTCCTAAGGACTTGGTGGAATCTCTCGGGAGAGAAAGATGATATATGATCTAGCTTAGTACCTCAATTCTCTGCTTGTGGATTTTCTTGTGGATTCTCCTGAGGATTAATTTGTCTTTGTGCCTCTGCTTCTATACAATAACCTTTTGCCTCTCATTTTCCAAGACTTGTCGTGCTCATAACCAATCATTATAAACTCTTGTACAGTCCCAAGCAAAATTGTATAGTTGGGTAAGAATTTCGTCTTGCTCATTATTGAGGTTAGGTTGGGTAAAGGGCATCAATCTGTCTCCTGGAAGTACCATATGTGGTTAACCAGTGAGGGGACTACTCTAGGCCCTCCTTCTAGCACCAGTTTCTGTTGATGACTATTTTGACACACCCGCCAACAGTCAGGTAGCCAATGTGAACATTCACCACCTCTCCTGAAAAAGAAATGAATTTGGGAAAACTCACTACCCAAGGTTTCTATAGCTGGGTCATGACAGTGATGGGCAACCCAATGGTTGATGTGTTTGTACCTGTAAAGGGGGCCTGCTGGTTGAAACTAAATCTCCCTGGTTGTGAATGGCTAAACTTCCCTTTTTTTGTATTTTATGAATTAAGATTCTTTGGAAAATAAACTACGAAGAGTAAAAGAGAACAAGAAATTAATAATAAAACCAATACAATAATAACTTAATGAACTACTCAGTTAATTCCCTGCAATCCAAGAAATTATCAAATATTATCCAAGTTATCATTCAACAACGGACCTCCAGAAAACCTACATGGCCTATCACAGTAATTCTCATACACCACAGACTTATGGAAATAAAATCATCAACTATATGGCCTATCACAGTAATTCTCATACACCACTGATGTGCACAATATGATTCATAAAGTGATAAACAAAAAGATCAAACCACATTGCTAACTCCAAATAATAGACATTACCAGATTACAAAGAACAATTTAGTAGAATATAGATGTAGATCAGGCAATCTACAAGCTGCTTCTTATATTAATCTCAATGAATGTATAACAAAATAACTCAACTTCTTAACAATCTGCGAAATATTCTAAAATCTCTAAGTGGGCCACAAATCATCAATTTGAGGACCCTTACAAATGAATCCAACTTCTCAATTTATAGAAGCTTTTTGCCCTATTATCTATGAAATAAATCTAACCTAAATTAAGAATTGAAACTAGGAGTCGCAGTTAACTTGTAAGTTTCTACCTTGATACTCCAATTAACTACTACAAAATGGGGGTTGTATGAGCACTATGAAGACCATGCTGGATGAGCCATGTTTTCGTAGTCATGCAGAATTTTGCTCAAAATTGGAACCTGAGTTGGAGCTGCAACTTGAAAATACAAAATTGGGGTTATGCAAAAACCCTGCTATTTTTAGTAACTGTATGTTCATCCTTCAATTTTTAATAAAATATCTATAATTATCCACTATGCATGCAACTTCTTGGACAGGAGGATCAACTACGTGTTTAATTATAAATTTATACTTCTTCAAAACTTCATCTGTATGCTTCTTTCCTTTCTCTAGCTCCCCTATTGTCTCTGCCACCTCTTGACACTGAGTGATCAAGTATGTGTACCTGTCCATGAGGGCAACATCAAACTGGGCTGAAGGTCCTAAGTGTTGAGTCTCATATGAATCCCACTGATTCAAAAGTTGTTGTCGCTCCATTATTCCGGTACTAGTTAATCCTAAACCGAAGGCTCCAAGCATATGTTTTACAAATTTCTCATATGACAAAATTTCTCTGAGGAGAGGGACCCGAATCTATGCCATATCCTTCATATACTGCTGAAACATTTCAATATTGAGCTCCAAAATTTACACATAGGACTACAAGTTTTCACAACCGTCCCCTCCTAAAAGGTCTTCCTCCATAATTGTCTCTTCTCCTAACCACAATACTTTATTCAAAATTCGGAACTGCTTATTAAAAATGCTTAGCTTTCATTCCCATTGCGTAGAAGAAGAAGCTAAAGCTCCGCTTGCCTCTACTTCCCTTTAGTATATCCTCATAGTATCCTAGAGAAATTATTTAACCTTAGCTGCATTTACTTGGGTCCATGATTTGGCTGCAGCGACCACCCGTCTCACCTCCACTAGTGCCTTCACTTCTCCTTCGAGCAGTGATGGGGCTTAAGGTAAGTCATCGATGCCACAAGAGGCTAGAGGTTTTCTCATTTCAATCAGGAGCTACTTGTATTGCCCTAGTTGCGCTTTGAGCTCCATGTTTGAAGTATGGTCTTTTTCAACATGCCCCTTGACTACACTTGTGGCTAGCTCCAAAGTATCTAGCTCTACCCACTTGGTTTGTTTACCCAAATTTAACTAGGATATTTGATATTTGGGGTAAGTTTGTCCCTCAGCTTGGAGTGGAATTGCCACATCTGCAATCACTTCACTGGAGCCCGTTTTTGATAAATGATGAACGGTTTTTAGCTTCTTAGGCTTTGGTAGCTCCTCAGTGATTACTTGTTGTAAAGTGACCTTAGGAAGCTTTGTTTTCTCTTTTTCTTCTCAAAAGTGAGCTCAAGACATTGCGATATATCTTCATCCTTATCACCTTGATGTGACACTATATCTGCAGTTATAACATGGACCTCCACCTGTTCCTCTACTTCATCTCTTTCCTCTGCCTTTGTTTTCCTGGGATCTTGGGGTGAAGTAACCTGGCGGGATAGATTTGTTTGGAGATCCTGTTGCTTATGTAACTCTCCCAATTTTCCACTGACCTCTTCATTGAATGTTATCTCTTCATCACCTACCTCTATCTCACCTTGCTCAGCTTCTATATCCTTGAGGAGTTCCTCTTGATCTTGAGGGGTTAGAACTAGTCTTTTATTCAATAGGTCCTCTGACTCATCCCCTTCTTTCTCGCCTTCTAGTGGCTGATGTTGCTCAAGATCCACTTCTTCCTGATCTGAATCAGATTCAATGTTCCTAAATTTTATTCCTTCAGTGGTAGACCTGTAGCCTTGCACTCTAGGCTGCCCTGCGAGTATATTAACTGGTGGTGGTGCAGGGGCGTTGGTACCTGGATCTTGTGTGGCATCTGTTGAAGGTGGTTGAGTAGGTATATCTTCATTAAGTTCTATTTCTTCTTCTTGCTCTTGGGTACCCTCTCCTGCAGTTTGCCCTATAGCTGTCCTTGGTGGGAAGACTTTAGCTAGTGGTACTGCTCCTAATCCATCAATCACTCCAAGGTCCGCTGCCTTCTTTAACAACTTAGACTCCATCTTCTCTTGGAGTTTCTTCAACAAGTCCTCTGTGCTTTCTTGAGGTTTCTCCCCCTCATCAGGATCAGTGGACATATTTTGTCTTAGCATGAGCTCATCTTTAGAGCATACTCCTTGTAGCCCCTTGATTAGGGTACCCTTGAAGTGGATTCCTTTTGTTTCTCCTTTGAGGCACTCTACCTTACCCTCTGGCTTAGCCATTTCTTGGTCCTATTGATGACCACTTGAGAAACCTTTTCAATATTCACATCCTCATTTGCAGACCACCTTATTAGGGAGAGGGGCTTCTTATCAATTTCTAATACTTTATAATCCACTTTGAGCAGGTCTCCATTATCCTTGAGGTCTTTAGGGAGATTGATCTCAATTTTGAAATCTCTTATCTGTGTCACAGATAACCTGTTATAGTTCTTCTCTTTGACTTTAAAATTGTCCTAGAGGTTGGCCCAAAAATCCTCTAGTCTCAGCTTGTGTCCCTCATATGCCTTAGGCATATCTTGTTTGAGCTTCCCGTAGGGATCATAAAACTCCCTGGCATAATCATACTCTTTCAAGTTCAAATCTTGAAGCTCTGGCTCTACTAGCTTTGCAACCTGTATCTTAGAACATGAGAAGTATCCAATAGATACTGAAAAATCAATGCCTATTTTATGTTTTGAAGATAAGAGAGATTGGAGGCCCAATAGTTGCCTTACATATTCCAATAAGATTACTCTATCATTGCAGTATCTGGGAAGCAACATTGGGTTCCCTATGAATTGCTTGACCCTAATGTAAGTAGAGCGTGGGTTTTGGATAAACCAACATGCCCACTCTCAGATAATAGCCATGGCCTCCGGGCTAATCCGGTATCCTATGTCTGCTGTCGATTTAATTATTACAGGAAAAATGAAGGTATCATTAATTCTTTTGAAATGAGCCTTTGCATTGGCTAGGGGGAGTTGGGAATAATATTCCCATACCTTCTTTTGTTCTTCCTCATCCCCTAGCCGACCCTCTACTTGTAGTCCTGGAAACTTTCCAGCTTTGGCAGCCACCCAGATGACATAAGATGTGAAAAAGAAGTTTTGAGTCTGGTGGATTTCCTTCATTTGTTTGCAAATGTTGTCAGATAGGTACGACCAATCAAAATATTATTTTCCAATTAGGATAGTGGTCATAAAATGGAACATCCATGGATGGAAATGCTTACAATCAGGCTTGCCAAAGGCCCTACTCAACATAATAATCAAGTCTCTTTGGGGCTCCTTGAAGTCTGCCCTCAAGATCTCTGTTGCCTTGAGACATGTTTTCCTCTCTTCTTCTAGCCAATTTTCATTCATGTGCCTTTTGTTTGCTGCAACTTTGTCATTCCATGCCTTCAAGGCCTCCTCTTCACTTGAGGGGAATATCTCTTCTTTGGTTGGGATACCAAACACGAATCCCAACATGTCGGGAGACAAGTCTATAACTTTCCTTCCCCATGCATCAGTGCACTTTCTAGTGTCTGGGTTGTAGAACTGAGCAATTGTCATTATAAATTCTGGTGCTTGCACTGATTGTGGAAAAATAGTTGTCTCCACTAAGCCTGATCTTTTGATTCTCCTATGTAGGGCCTCTAGTTTGGGCTTATTTAACTATGTTCTGATATCTTCAATTTCAATATGGCCAATCTCTGTGTCGATAAACCATTTGACTTGATCATCCAAAATTGAAGAGTAGACTTGTCCTTGATAGTGGTAGTTCATGGTAGTAGAAAGTTTGTCAATATCTTTGCTTATTTTGCTAGAAGATGACTCCATCTAAGTACCTAAACCTGTGAGAAGAAAACGAGGATCAATTCTTTACAAAAAGCACATAAAAAGTTCCTTCACTTCGGGACTTCGGGCTTCTGGTTAGGGAGTTTTTCTTTTTAAAACTGGGTTTAGAACTCCAGGGTTCCGGGGTGGGTACTCATGGATGCAGTCCAAAATTCTATTTTTCCAGGGTTCAAGGTTGGGTAGATAGCACTTGATTCTGAAACTCTGGGGTTTCAGGGTAAGGATTTTAAGCTCATCTCGGGATCTCGTGGTGCCAAGCCAAATAACCAAAAGGAGTTTAGTAAAAAAAAGGATTTATAAATGATAGACCTCAGAACTCCGAGGTTCCAGGGTAAATGATAGGGCTCCCTCGTAAAGAAATAATCCATAAGTCTGGGATTCTGGAGTCAGTGATAAGCAAGTTTCAACAAAATCCCAGAACTCCGGGGTTCTGGGATAGGGAAAAGCAAACCACCTAGAACTACAGGGTTCTGTGGTAGGTAAGTTAGGGAACACAAGATATGTGAAAGACACAAAAAAATGAAAAGTAAAGATAACAAAAAAACAATAAAAATGACAAAGAATGAAAATATAACCTAAAAAATGACCAAAAGGGCAAGAAAAATCACCTACTTGGTGGATAAAAAATGCCCAAGAATGCAAAAGGAAGCTTGGCAGTTCAGAGGCAAGGAAGAAGGAGCTCTGGATGCACAAATTAATTTTAAAAGTTCATCATTCCTATTTATACCCCCTCCCAAAACCTGTCTGTACAAGTGATTTAAATAGGACCTCGGGACTCCAGGGTCTCGAGGCTCCGAGCTCAACAAACAAAACACCAAACAAAACATCCTACCTCGGGACTCCGGGGGTCTAGGGTTCCTGGGTAGGAAGGCAAGCAAACCAGGATCCACTCCGGGACTCCGAGGTGGATCAGACACACATACCTTGGTACTCTGGGACTCAGAAGTTTTGAGGTAAATAAATCACACAAATACCTCAAGACTCTGGGGGTCCAGAGTTCTGAGGTAAAGGTCTCAAACATACATAAGACACATACCTCGGGACTTCGAAATTCTGAAGTTCCGAGTTAAAGAACAAGCAAACAAAAGACACACCTTGAGACTCCAGAATCTCGGAGTTTCGAGGTAAAGAACAAGCAAACAAAAGACACAAAAAAAGAGACCAACCTCGGGGCTCCGGGGGTCCGAAGTTTCGAGGTTAGTGAAAGAAAAAGAACAAAAGAGAGATCTCGGGATTCCGGGACTTTGGAGTTCCGAGGTAAGAACAAAAGGAAAAGAACAAAGAAAAAGTGAGCAACAACAGGGGACCCATTTTGCAACACAAGGAAACTAATGGGGAATGGATATGCAAGGCATAACACCCAGTATTAGAACCGAACCCAAACCAGGAGAAGAAAAAATAGACGATTAGGAACAATCTAGAAACTATTGTTTTGAATCTATACCACATACTACAATAAAAACCTTTACACATTTGACAAGATGAAATCATTAATAAGAGGTCTTTGGACAACATTTTTGGTGTCCTTTCTTGTTAGTTTGCACAAGTGTATAGGGAATGTTTCCCTTGCCGTCCACCACCTTATATCCTCATACACCACACTAAGATTTCCCACGTAGTTTGCAAGCATATTTCCTTCTCGATACACTTGGGAAATTCAAATTTTGTCTAGTTTGGTCATCATAATGTGGCACTCTTGGATTAAATGATTAATAGTCCAACTGGGGGCCATCTGTTTACGGAAACATTTAATAATGTTCAGTGAATCACTCTCTAACCACTCTCTAACTAGATGTAGGATTGAATGTTGCTAGAGTTCTACAACACTGCTTTGAATATAATCTAAGACAAAAACGAAGAAGAAAATTGAAAAAATAATACCTAATGTGCCTCTAAGAGTAGTCAAGACACAAAGGAGGAGAAAAATAAACCCCAAAAAATCTTCCAATGTGGCAATCAAGGACATTTTAAAATTCAATCTTAGAATTCGGGTTGGCACACATAAAAAAGGAAGTTGAACCTTAATGCAGCTTCATGTAACCATAAAAATAAATTATTTGCAATTAGTATTATAAAAAACTACCTCTATTAGAAAATTATTTTCATCCTTCTACTAAGCACACAAATATACTGAGAAGGGGAGGGGAGGGGGGTTGGATCAATATATTCCAATTTCAACTTGATTAAACAATGATTATCATTAATAACTTTTCCAAGAATGAAACCCAACTCATCAAAGTACCATTTACTAATTTTTCCTTAATGATAATTTTTTTTATCAACATAGACACATCCACACTAGATTTACAAGGAAACCAAGAAGAAGAAAACAATGGTGAGATTAATTGCTTGGATCTACAACCTAAATCTACCCTCACAAAAATAATAGAGAAATTACAATATGAAGTAGGAGACTCCAATCCCCTAATCAAATATATGAGGACCAAATCAGTATGTGAGGCACTAACTCACTAGCAATGGAGTTGCAATTTTGTTTAATTAAAAAATCTACTTCTCCCAAAATGAGTGGATTCAAGATTTATTTCTAGATGGCAATTACAACTGACAACTACCTCATATCATATATGATCAAAGTGAGAGAGAACTATAATAGTGGATCCATACTTGAGAACAAGTACTCGGTTCTCAATCTTCTCATGTTATGATTCAAATTGTATATCCCTAATTATAATAATTTGTTGATTGATTGGATGTGTACATTCCCAATCACAATCTCTTGTTGGGAGATTAGATGTGTTTGTCTCTAATAATAGAATTTGGTAATTTTGATTGGATGTGTCTTTCCCAATCATAATTTTTGTGAGCCAAAGTGTGTGTTCTTCTTCATAAATTTGAATCCTGATGTTGGATAGATGTGGTTTTTCCTATCCAAACTTGTTTTATGATCTTCGATAGATGTGCTAGTCTCTATTCTTGGTTGCATGGTTATGTGTTTGTCATTATCTTTGCATAAAATTTAAAATATTAGTGAGGTGAGTTCCACTATTATTTATTGTATGTAAATATGTGTCCCTACTCATACCTTATAATGATAACTAAATGTGGTCATCATATATTTTTAGTCTAGTTATCCTCTTTTAAAAAATGATGCAATATGGAGGGATGTTGGACACATTAAATCATTACCATAGATGTTAGTATTGTTTGTGTGTTTGCTTGAGTTGTTAAGAAAACTTATATATTTATAGGATTTGTTCCTTATAATAAATGATTTAAAAATCCTATAAATATGTAATGCCTTATTGAATGGAAAGTGAGTCAAATATAAACACACTCTCGAGTGTATAAAATTTTGCAAACATCTACAATTTTACTTGAATTTTTTATATAAATAACATACTCTTATTTTAAAGGTTTAGATTATGTTAATCATTAAATCTTTCTATTTTTGTAAGTTTACAAGAGAGAACATTCATTCTAAAGAAGCATGTACATATTCATATCCTCATTGATATCATTTTATGTGTGTTTGGATAAAATGAATTTCAGGTTGATTGGTTGATTCTAATTCGACATGTATTTTCATAATAGTTTAGATGCAAGTCAAAGTGGTGGCATAATGATGAAAATTGCATGGATTTTTATTATCCTAATTATTTTGGGATCATTTTGACTCATGTATATCTTTTATGTAATATCAAGTGTATAATTGATATTTATTATTGAAAATTGGAAAATAATTTGACCTTCACTTCCATTTGTATTCATTGTCATAGGTTTATACTTGTATTCAATTTTTAGTCATAGCTAGTAAATTGACCTATACATAGATTTGACCAATGAAAAACTTCTCTTATCTAGAATAAACTCTAAATGATGTCCTAAACATTACCCCTCTACTACTATGGGTGAACATTATTCAAGAAATACAAATATCATAGATAAAATCTAAATATTAAAGTTTAGATAATTATGCGACTTGTTCAAATTTGTGATTGCACATATCCATTTTGCACATATAAAAGTAACCTTGAACCATAATTGATCAATATTTTAAAATATGAATCACTCTTGTAATATCTAATTTTTTATTATTATACTTTGATAATTTAAAATATTAAATATTGTTTGAACTAATGAATTTAATTTAAATTATTAAATATTATATTAAAATAATAAATCTAATTATTTAAAGATGTTTATTTATTAAAATCTTCCATAATTAAAAACATTTTTGAAAACAATTATATAAGATTTTTTTCATAAACTTTTTATACTTATTATATTCAGAAAACGCTATCAATCACATTTATAATCGCAAAATTGCAATTCAAATATATTCTGTAATCATTATCATAAACATTAAAACTACCATATCTATTTAAATCCATCGTGCTCATTGCGTTGCACATGTGTGGCGATTCGACGTTCGAGCAAGCCCAAAATTAATTTCTTTTTGAATACTACTTTTGGCACAAACCTAATCTCCAACATTTAGATTCCTGAAACATTATTTAGTGTAGAAATATCAAGATATAATACTGCACTGTATGGCCTTGTGTAGACATTATGAATATATTTTAAGAAATAAGGATATAAAAAGACAACAGGCGTCCTTCCCAGTTGCAGCCTTCACAGTGGAGGGCAACAAGATCATTTTGAACCTTGTCCTTAATAACATTGTAAGCGGGCAAATTGCAATGACAACTTACATTATTTAATGAATCTGACTCCTGACATTATTGTCCCTGGAACTGTTCTCTCATTAAAAGTAATTTGTCTTCTTTTTAATTATTGCAGTCTCCTTCCTCAGTTGCAGCCTGCACAAGGCAGGGTGAGAAGATGATTGAAACTTGAACCATGTCCTTAGTAAGACTGTAAGTTGCAAATTACAATGACAACTAATATTTTTAATGAATGTGAGTCCGGACATTTCTAAGTTACGATCTAAACCTAATTTATAGTTTAGTGTGGAGTGTACGTACAAAGTATCCTGGTAGTCTTTTTAATTAAGAAAATTGCAGTTTACCGTCTGATCTTTCCTCTGTGGGCTCTGGTGGGAATGGCGGATACGGGAAGGAAACGCATTTCTTTGGCTCCCCAATTTTAGGATCCCGGACACCTTTTAGAAAATTTACGTCACATGCAGCTTAGTATGTTGAAGTCTCCACTGTATTTTTAGGAGCTATTTGTATGGGACCTGTCTATTCCGGTTCTAAAAGGAGGTTATGACATTCGTGTTAGTCACACCAACGTAAAATCTCAGTCGTTAAGTGCGATCGACGGTGCAGACTGGTCGTAATGTGGCAGTCGTAGCACAGCAGGTCCGGTTTTGGAGTCAGTTTAGTTTTGGACATTTGTATGTTCGTTGTATCTTTAATATTTATGTATGGATAGAACAAAACTACAAAAATAAATAGGCATCTTAAATACATCCTATTCGACAATAATGCCTATGATTGAGGGCCTTGTCAAAATATATTTGATTGTTATGTTAGCTAATAAGTTAGCAATCATGTTTTTTTCCTTTTTATCTAGTCAATCGATAAGACATCAAATAATTCGACGTTGATCAAGGAAACATTCTTGCTTTTTTAGCTTTTCATTCATAAAAACATATCTCCCTCTAATTTAGGAGACAACTACTTCTAAGTCACTTAGAACCCTAGGTTCTTCACTTTATGCTTTACTACCAAATTTAGTCCTAACAACAAAGCTTCGTACTCTTTAAAATTATTAGTACATTCAAAACCTAATTTGAAAGAAGACTTGAAAGATTTACCTTGAGGGGAAATTAGTACAATTCTATCTCTTGCTCCATTCTTGGAGTATGCCCCATCAAAACAAAATTTCTCTATTTCATTAGATGTTGTTTCATGGTCTTGCAAGTCTTGTGACTCATCATCAACTTGTTTTGAATTGCTGTTTTCTAGTCTTACACTTTTACCATTTATAGCATATATGAAGTCCATTTTCGATGCTTTCCCTAATAGTTGTTTACCATTTTTGTGATAAAAGTATGTCATATTGAGGGGTATATCAACAGCTATTATGCTCATTTGATATTCCTTTTTAAGATACGCAACCAATTAAAATTAACATCTTTCATAACAACCATGCTTAGAACTTTGTTGAAATCCATGACAAAACATTTTCTAAAAAAAATTATAATATGTAAGAACATTAAATTCATGATTTGAAAAGATATAACATTTATACATATTTAAAATCTATCATAAAATTTCCTACCAACCTAAAATAAACTCTTGTTTAATATAAATACTAAATATATTCTTCAACATTACCTATTTCATCACTTTGTTATATCATTTGTCCTTCACTTTTCTATTTGAATATCTATAATTCTTATCTTTGTTTGAGTTGTTTAATGAAATAACACCGGGTAGAGCCAAAGATTATCCGTACTCATTTCAATTATAGACATAGGAACTTTTATCTTAGCATGCATGTCATATCTCAGAGAAAATATCTTGGTGGGCCTACTAAGGTGTCAATAAGAAATTTAAAAATACAATCTTGCAAACAATGATATCTAGACATATCTAGCTTATAATTTAAGAGATAAGAAAACCACAAATGTCGTACGGGCGATAAAATTTGATAATTAAAAAATTTGCTAAATAATACCGTCCTTTTTCACCCGAATTCCCTAAAGAGGCTCAAATAACTGGTGCAATGGAAAGGTGTAAGTGTGATAAAAAAAAACAATAGAAACACAAAAATACAGAGGAGAAGAGACAGGAGAGAAACCCATAAATGGGTTCTGGATTGTATTTCGAATACATTCAATTTATAGACCATTACATATTAAATGTTCTGGAAACTATAGATTAGAGTTAGCTGCAACAATAATGGTGGGCAGGTGAAAGAAGGCTCTAGAAGTCACTCAGTGGAGGAACTTTCTAGAAGACAGAAGTTTCTAGGAGGATAATTAATTTATCTCCAACATCCCTGCATAAATTAATTATCCAATTGGTTTTGATATCCCCCCATAATCGAATTAGGATGGGCCTGGTTTCAAGCCTTTTTAGGTACCCATTCACAACAAATTCTGTTTCCCCTAATCACTTTGGGTTTTCACAGTTTACCCTTAACTGATTCGCTACAAACATCACTTTTACAATAACTTTTGGGTTTTTAACCGGTTTACCCATAACCATTTGGGTTTTCCCCAACTGATACAATCACTTTGAATTTCATATTACTTTGGGTTTTTTTTACCCAAACAAGTGGTTTTGGCTTACCACAAACCATCACAAGAGACTCAGTGCTAACATGGTTCCAATGACCATCGCAATGGGGAAACTTTCATCATGGGGAAACTTTCATCATGGGGAAATTTTTCCTAAAATTATTGAGTCCATATAAAAAGAAATCCATCTACCGAGACACATGGGTAACCAGCCGCTGTGCTCGCTAGTTCTATAGGAATCCTTTTCAGATACATGGTTCATCAATAATGTATAATAGAAACTCTGGGATGTCAGGTACCACCGATCATGCACCCCTTACATTAGCACACTTGTTAACTTCACATTTAGAAACAACTTTTTTCACCTCCAACCAAACACTTTTCACCTCATCCAATCACAACTAACTCCATCTAACATCTAGAATGCAAGACATTCACATAATTCCTTTATGCAAATCAAGCCTATATGCCTAATAAGTAGAATGAAAGTCTGTGAAGTCTCTCCTCAGTAACCTACGATTACTCATTTCTCCCAGCTTATATGCAACACCTACGACATTGATACACAAGCCCAAAAAACTTACAACAAATGGTTGTCACGAGTTTCGCCTTAAGCATATCTCCTTAAATCTGCCTTGAATAGCCCTTCCAGTGTGATGATGCGCAGTGACTGGCAAGATAGCAAATGCCACCCTCCTTTTGCAGCTTTTTCTTCCTTCAGCCAGTAATCAGCTTTGGCATCTCCTTCAAGGTTAGCAAACTTCTGCAACTCATAAACCGTTCTCCCCACAATGCATGCTCTTGACCAGACTAAGGCGGCTTCCTTCTCCGCCATTTACAACTTCAACAACAATCCTTTTGTTCCATTCAAATTGGGGGCCAAAACTTTCAACGAACACAATCACATCCCTTTGATAGCACACACGGGAAAAAACAGACACTTAAACAGATCACCTCATGGCCCATAGATCACAATTGACAACACAATCCACAGCCCACGACTCGCTTGTTGCTCTGATACCATGATAAAAAAAAAAAATAGAAACACAAAAATACAGAGGAGAAGAGACAGGAGAGAAACCCATAAATGGGCTCTGGATTGTATTTCGAATACATTCAATTTATAGATCATTACATATTAAATGTTCTAGAAACTGTAGATTAGAGTTAGATGCAGCAATAATGATGGGCAGGTGAAAGAAAGCTCTAGAAGTCACTCGGTGGAGGAACTTTCTGGAAGACAGAAGTTTCTAGTAGGATAATTAATTTACTGGAAAGAATGTACGCCTTATATTGGCATGTTTTTGAAGCCGCTTTAATTAACCCCTTAAAAACATACATGCAGTAGCCAAAACTTGCCATATAAGGTTCTGTACATTTTATTTCCAAGAATACATCGGTGATGTGAATTTCACCACCGCATTAAACATTATATAGATACAAATACTCATCAAGATTGCCTACGAGTACCATCAATTTTGAATTGTATACGGATGTGAATCCCTTGAAAATATGTATTCATTCTTCTACCGTGTCATGAAAATTCAATGGATAGACTAGGCTTAAGACTGATCACAGTGTAGAAAATGATATCTATCTGTCGAACATTAATAATTAACACAAAATTTACTTTTCTAGAATTCTGCATAGTTACAGGTGATGGCCAATCTCTGCTTGTTGCTCTCTTCTTGACTGCATGATTTAATACATTCATTGTTTCTAGGTAAGCTGAGAAGAAGCCTCTCTATCTGAAACCCTCCGCCCAACGAAACCTCTCGCTTAAAATGGGAGTAATAGCTTTCAAACACGCTCACTGTCACCTGCAAGCGGAACCGCATCATGAACAAAAAATCAACTTCTAGAATGTTCATCTCCCTCAGTGTTAAGCCTCCCACTTTTGCAAAATAGTCATTACTGTAATGCCTGCATCCAAGACACCACAATCACATTAGAAATAAGATTCACATTTGATCATGTTGAAAAACCCAATTAACGAAAACAAAAGGAGAGAAAAGAAGACTCACTCATCATCGAGAAACTTGGTAGCAACCATGACAGTGGTGATGGTAAGAATGTGAATGTTGAAAGAGGTTAAGTGGAAGTTGGGATTGTTGAGAATTAGGCGATCAATATAAGCATACGCCACAACAAATGCAGAAGGACTGCAGCGGACATACTTGAAAATCCTTTCCAAGTACTTGTGTAAGCTCATCGCAGGAACTTGCATTGCAGAGAAAACACACAGATTTTCCCTTGAAATGTTTTTGCCAGAGGAAATCACCAGCCTTTCATGTCGGGCTACAAGTCTGTGGAGTAGGGAGGCAAGCACTGAAAGAACCCAAGGGCTTGACTCGCTTTCAACTCTGCATAAGTCAGAGCAAGAGACTGCTGAGCATACATCTGAATCAGTTGCTTCTCTCATATCTAATGCCATTCTAATTGGCCTACCTTTTCTCAAGCAATGCAACAGTGAATTGAGGATTCAATTTTGGGGAATGAAGTACTCGTGGACTATGCATCTTGGGTATGAGAAAAAACATAAATACATATGAAGTGGAAGAATTTAGAAAGGAATGGAAAGGTCGCGGAGTCTTCCTCGACTCAATTATTAGAGATATTTTGTTTATCTTAAACTCACCGACAGTAGTACTAGTGCCTTTGCTGTTAAAGGGGATCCGATTCCGATACGCACGTGAATGAATACATACATTCGCATACTAAACGAAAGTGGGACCTTCGCAACGGAAGGGTTTTACTGTACAAATCAATCTAGGCTGTAACGGAACGACCAGTGGCAATGAAATAGAAAAATAAATTAACAGATAAAGAGAGGCACCTTCCTCCATTCTTTCGATCCTCCACGACGGAGGGTTCAAAATATGATGTCAGATGAGTTGGATTTATCATATCTATACAACTACAGTGAACTGCAACGTCAGGACTCTTGTTTTTTCTCCAAACTGCTGACAGTAAAAGAGATATGGAGGTTCTTCATATTTTGATGGGCACAGCCTGATTTTCTGCGTGGTTTCATTTTTGTTGCAGATGGATTTAATGTCAGAATTTTTTTTTCATAAAACATGCAATCAGTATTTAATTAGACTTCGAAAAGTAGTGGTATTAAACACATGTAATTAATGTTCGAACGCAAGTTTATGCATATGAATAAATTAGGAATGGAGGTATATATAGTTTGTGAGAGCTTATTCAATTAGTTATTAATTAATGTATAAATATATTGTATGAAATAAGTAAGAGATAATATACGTTATTTTGAGTAGTGTTGTATTTATTTGTCATTTTTTATATTTCATTATTTTATGACTTATAAATTTGTTTGGTATTTTTATATGGTATTAGAGTAATAGGTCTATTTTTTAGTAGCAAGCATTTTTGTGATATTTAAAATTTTTAATGATAAATAGATGACAATGTATGGCATAGGATAATTAAAAAGGCTTATAATGCAGCTCAATAGTGAAGAGTGTAATTTCTTTAACCTTAGAGTGAATATGTTTTATTGAACAAGGGCTTGATTAGAGGATTGAAAAAACATCAAATCCACATGAGATGTATACGCTATCAATAAGTGAACCATTCTTTAATACTTCAAAATTTAAGTTATAATATGAATCTCTATGTTAATGATTCAAATATAACAAAGAAAGTTCCAAAGTAGTTGAATCAAATATACAAATAATAAGATTTGACAATAGATTGCATCTTTGAAAAAACTTTTCAATTAAAAATGCAAGACTCACAAAGTATTGCATAACATACAAATTAGTATAAGTATCCCAAAAACTATTTGGTAGCATGGGAATCAAGAACTTAAGAAGATGTAGCCATGACACTTTTTTGGTAGCTTGCCAAAATCATTTCTATAATTATTAAAATCAATTACTACTCAAATAAATATAAATTGGTATAATACAACAATATCACTACTCTAGGAAGAAGTAAGAATAAAGGATGTAGGATTGAAAGTTGAGAGTTGTACAACAGTGTTATGAATATAACATAATAGAAAAGAAAGGAAGAAGATAGAAAATTTAAAACTTAAAGTGCCTCTCTAAATAGTCAAGCACAAAGGAGCAGAAAAAGAAACCGAAAAAATATTCCAATACGACAATCAAGGACATTTTAAAATCCAATCTAAGAAATATGGACGACTCGAGTAAAAAAGGAAGTATAACCTTAATGTAGCTTCATGTCACAAGAAAAAATAATTATTTGCAATCAGTACTATAACAACTACCCTTCATCTATTTCTACTACTTTTTCTACAACTTGTACCCTTCATCTATTTCTACTACTTTTTGTACAATTAGTTCTAATTTAGACAACTAATCATCTTCTATCTAACTTAGAAGTGTTATATTCAATTTCAAAAAATTCTATCTCAACCTTCTATTAAGCACATATATATATTGAGAAGGGGGGGTTAATTAGTATATGCTAAATTCAACTTGATTAAGCATTACTTATCATTAATAACTTCTCCAAATAGAAAACCCAATTCATCAAAGTAACATTTACTAATTTTTCCCTAATAATAAAGAATTTTATCAATGCACACACACCAACACAAACGAAACCTAGATTTGTGTGAAAATCTAAAAGGAGAAAACCATGGTGAAAATAGATGACTGGATCTGCTACCTAAATCTAGCATCACAAAATAATAGAGAATTTACAATATGAAGTAGGCACCAACCTACCAAAGATATCAATCCCCAATTACATTTGTAGGCACCAACCTACAAAAGACACCAATCCCCCAATCAAATATCTGAGCACCAACTCAATATGTGAGGCACCAACTCACTAGTAGTGGAGTTAAAATTTTTTCAATTGAAAAATATACTTCTCCAAAAATGAGTAGAGTCAAGATTTATTTCTAGGCGCTAGTGGTAATTTCCTCATATTATTTGATCAAAGTGTGAGAGATTTATAAAAATGGTTGCATACTTGATAATGAGTACTTGGTTCTCAAGCTTCTCATGGTAGGAATGGATTTTATATCCCTAATCATAATTATGTGCTGAGAGATTTGATGTGTATGCTCCAAATCATAATCTCTTATTGAATGATTAGATGTGTTTGTCTTTAATAACGAGGAGGCTAAAGGAAATCTTGGGCCACCTAGGTGCGGGGGAGTGGCTAGGAATAACTCTGGTTTGCTGGTTTCTGCGGTGGTGCTCCCCTTGGGCACCCAGACTAATTACTACGTGGAAGCTAGTGCTACCCACATTGGGTTACACATGGCTAAAAGAGAAGGCTTCACTAAAGTGTGGTTGGAGTCTGACTCGCTAAACACTGTCAACTGCCTGAGTGGACACACGGATCCTAGCTGGACGATTTCCAGCCTGATCAAGGACTTTCAAACTATAATTAATGAGTTGACAGATTTAAAAATCTCACACATATAGTGGGAAGGCAATAAGGTGATGGATCTACTAGCCAATCTGGCAGTGGGATACGTGGCAACCAACTAGTGGAGTAGCAGGGATGCTTTCCCCAAAAATCTGTGCGATCTGGCATATAATGATTATTGCATTAATCAATGACCCCTCATCATGACATGAATGAGTTGATGGGGAAATGATTCTTTTTGGTTCTCCCTAATCAAAGATATAGAAACCTCCTTGGCGACTGGATTTCCTATCTCATTATGTGGTTTTTCTGCTATTGTTTGGATATCCTTTGGGTGTGGCCCATTTTCTGTGACTGGTTGGTGTTAGTGAGCCCCATCTCCTACTACTTGGCGACCATGAGCATAATGGGAGGGGATAAGAACAGAAAAGAGCCCTCTAGAGAAGTGGAAGAAGAATAAAGATGTCTGGCAGGAAGTTGTCGATGGTGGTCTCGTCCCCTTCTTGGACTGTCTTCATGACCCCTCTCCTCTGCTTATGGAGGCCTTTGTTAACAGATGGAAAAAAGAGAGTCTTAGAGATTATGGTGCCGATTATCAGATTGACGAAACTTTGGTGGCGATGGTCACTGGTTTGGCTATGACTAGAAGAATATTTTACAGGGATAGAAAAACTGGGGAGGAGGACTTGTCGAGTTTCTTTGACAAAGACAAGGAGCGCTCCAGAGTCACCAAGATGGCTGATGGCGACTATAATAGAAAAGACCTTATGCCCCCTTGACTGACATGGCTGAGTTTATAATGAGGTATATCACCCTCGATGGCAGTTATGCAAGCATCTTTTCCTACCATTTCACTATCTTAAACCATTTTCAGCACGGTAAAATTATCTATGTTCCCTTCTATCTGGCCTCCTCCCTTGAGAATAGTTTGGAAAAACATCTGGAGAACCCTGACAACCCTGTTCTCCATGAGGGACTTATTGTCCTTATCATGGAGCATGCTAAATCCCTTGAAATTGTGCCCCCGCTTGCTGAGATTGGCCTGTAGACAGAGGTTTAAGATGTCTTTGACTTGAAAATGGACTTGGAAGAAAGTGGGGTTCCTATTAATGACCCTGAATATGGACCTGCAGATGAAGGAAAGATGATGGTCACTCTGGGGATTTTCGGCAGCAAGAATTCCCCCAAATGGGTGGCTAGCAAATACAAAACCAACAACAAACTAATCTCCAAGGCCGAGCCCCTCACCAAAAAGAAAAAGATGGTGGCTAAGGATCACAGCCCGAAGATTACGGACCAAGGGATTAAATTGGACATCCCTATCAATGTTCAGAAAGAAAAACAGGGGACCATAGCCAATGAAGAGAGCTGTGGAAATTAGAAGGCTGGTAGTCCGATGAATCTGGTCATGGAAGCTACCAGAAGCCAAGAGAGCTGCTGGAAGTGGGTCAAGCGAAATTGACACCCTCAAAATGGGGGTTAAAGAAATAATCGATATTTTCACTGCTTCCCCCGAGCATAACAAATCAAAGAAACTCATGATTATGACACAAAAAATATCCTAGAATGTTGAGGTGATGAAATGCAACCACGAACAAAGGATTGATAAGGTGGAGCAATCCATGGCTGAGATTAAGAAAAATCTCAAGAGCCTGGTCGACATTAGTAAGGAAGCCATAAACAACAACATTGAGGGGCTTGAAAAGATTAATGCCACGGTTGCTGATTATAGATCCTATCATAGTGATATGATGAAAGATCTTGGGGGAGATGATATGGTTGCTAGAGACAACAAAACTACTGGACCTAGTTCCAGAACTAGGAGCAGAAGAAGCAACAAGGGTACCTCCAGATTCATCATGGAGGAGCTTGATGAAATCAATAGGATTTCCATCCAAAAGAACAAGGATCTGGTGCTCTCGCTTAATTGAAAGCTTTTTCTTTTTCTTTGGCTTGCTTGTTTGCGTTTCCTTTGTTTTTGTTTCTACTCAGGGTTGCTCCCCTATTTTGTTGTTGTTTCTTGTTGGTTTGGCTGTTGGCTGACTGTTGTAAAACTTTAGGTTTCGGGTACTTGAAAAACTCATTTATCTTTATGAAAAATAATAGTTGATAATTCTAATTAGATGTGTGTTCCCAATCATAATTTTGCAAGAAAAAGTTTGTGTTCTTATTCATAACTTTGATGTTGAATATATGTATTTTACCCTATTGAAACTTGATATATGATCTTGCATATATGTGTTAGTTTGTGTTCTGGGTTCCATGTTTAGAGGCATCTGTCACAATCCATGCATAAAATTCAAAAGATTACTGAAGTGAGTTCCACTATTATTTATCCTAAGTAAATGTGTATGTTGCTACTCATACCTTATGCTGAACTACTAAATGTGTTCATCATGTATTTTTAGTCCACTTATCCCCATTTAGAGAATGATGCAATATGGAAGGATGTTAGAAATATTAAATCATTACCATAGTTGATAGTATTATTTGTGTCTTTGTTTTAGTTGTAAAGACAACTCATATATTTGTGAGAGTTGTTCCTTATAATATATGATCTAAAAATCCTATAAATATGCTATTCCTTATTGAATGAAAAGTGTGTGGAATGTAGAAGCACTCTTGAGTGTATAGAATTTTACAAACATCTACAATTCTGCTTGAATTTTTTATACTGATGACAACGCCCTTATTTAAAATGTTTAGATGATGCTAATCATTAAATATTTTTATTTTTGTAGGTTTAGAAGAGAAAAGTCATTCTAGAGAAGCATGTGTACCAAAGTGATATTCATATCCTTATCAATATCAGTTTATGAGTGTTTAGATAAAATCAATTTTAGCTTGATTGGTTGATTCTAATTTGATGTGTATTCTCATAATATTTAATATTTTAGATGTAAGTCAATGTGGTGGCATAATGGTAAAAATTACATGGATTTTAATTTTCCTTTATGTAATAACAAGTGTATAGTTGATATTTTTTGTTAAAAAATAGAAAATAATATGACCCCACTTCCATGTGCACTCAATCTCATGGGTTAATCTTGATTCTCAATACATTCATTCCCTCCCTAGGTTCAAATCCATATTTTTTGAGATAAATCTAGGTTAATTTCATGAATTCAAAAAAGAACAAAAAATATTTAAATTTTTAATTAAAACTTCAATTTGATCTAACCCTTCAAACTAGCCATATAGCATATGAAGTGTGAAACATTTCATATGCCACCTTTGAATTTAAGGTCTAACACTATTACAATTTCACATATCTAATCTATTTAGAAGTAATATCTTAACATTTTGAAACTTGAGTGTTGAGCACAAAGAACATATTTAAGCATCCATATAGCATTACCTTTTTACATCATGATATCTAGACTTTTGTGCATGACTATACTTGTATTTAATCTTTACTTGTAACTACAAAATTGACCTAAACATATATTTGACCAAGGGAGAAATTTTCCTTATCTAAAACAAACTCTAAATGATGTCCTAAACTTTACCCCTCTACAAGTATAGTTGAACATTATTCAAACATTATTCAAAAATTATTCAAACAACAAAAATTATCATAGAAAAAATCTAGATAATAAAATTTAGATAATCATTTCATTTGTCCAAATTTGTGATTGCACATATCAATTCTACACTTATGAAAGTAACCTTGAACAGTATAATGATATTGTTCAATTCGACGTTCGAGCAAGCACATAATCAATTTCTCAAACTGATATTGTGACAAACCTAATCTCCAACATTTAGATTCCTGAAACATTATTTAGTGTAGAAATATCAAGATATAATACTGCATTGTATAGCCGTGTGTAGACATTATGAATATATTTTAAGAAATAAGGATATAAAAAGATAAACAGGCGTCCTTCCACAGTTGTAGCCTTCACAGTGGAGGGTGACAAGATCATTAAAACTTTCCTGGCATTATTGTTCGTGCAACTGCTCTCCCAAAACACCATGTTCAGCTGTTTATATAATTTATGAGGTAAACCTAAATTATAATTAAGCGTGGAGTGTGTGTACAAAGTATCCTTGTCTTCTTTTCTAGTTAAGAAGATTGTTTGCCGTCTGATCTTTCCTCCCTGGGCTCTGGTGGTTCCCCAAGATGCCGCACACCTTTTAATAAAATTTATATCACAGTTCATTGAAGTGTTCACTATGTTTTTTTAGGAGCTATTTGTGTGTTCATTAAATCTTTAGTGTTTATCTATTAATATAATAGAATAAAATTATAAAAAATAAATTATTTATTAGATTTCAATTACATACTCTAAATTTTGACTGTTTAGGTGTTGAGTGATTTGGGGTGGGATCGTCTAGACTTTTATAACTATTCTCTTAACAATTCACACTTGTCACTTCAGTTCTCATAACAGTTCACATTTCTTCTTACCACCATTTTGAAAGATTTCATTCTTGTAAGGTGTAATTGTCACCATTTCTCTTGTCATGTTTGACCAATAAAAAATATTGCACAATATTTTGTTCGTAGATAACCTACTTAAATTGCATTCTCATGTGCAGTGATAAGATTGTGTCTAGTCATTTTTCTCCCATGTATAAATTGTGTAAAAATTGTCTACATTTTCTTTATACTTTAATTTTCTGATTTTTTTTCTAGTTAATACAAAGGAACAATTAAATTGCTACTCATCTATGCATTCCATGAGACCACATTTCTTTGAGGCATTCTATAAAATAGTTCACTATATTTATTGATTAACTTCAAATATAGTTCAATACAAGAAAATATTATACTAATACTTTGTTTACAATATTTTTAATTTTATTAGAGTTTCTATAGGTTCTGTCATCATATTGTCATCGCTTTGCATTATAGAAAATTGAAATATCTGGGTTTGAATAGAATTGAAAATGCTAGAACTACTGATAAAGATTTTCGTACGATTGATTTATTAGTGCAAATACAAGAAGTGACTACAAATTTTTTAAATTTTTTTGGAAGCAGTTATTCCTCAAGTAGAATAAGATGCATAAATGAAAATTGTTAAAAAAAAATAGTGATCTCAACTACTAAAAAGATAACACAAATAGAATACTAATATGGAATAGGTTCAAGTCTTTAGATAACAAAGTTGAGGTTATGTTTAAATTTCATATACTTCATCTATATATATATATATATATATATAAAGTCACCATAAAATCATTTTGTGAATGAGTTTGCATCTAGGTTACTTTACTTCAACAAATCAAGAAGTGAAATGTTTTCTCTTTCATCTATGAAAAATAAAGAATAAATTTTTACCTTCAAATTCTCATATACTTATTATAAATCTCTTCAAAAGGGTTATCCATGTCTCTATTCACTAACAAATGAATCTTTGGAAGATAAATATTTACTTAACCATATATTCTTTGAACCTTATTATCCTATTCATCAATATATGACATCATCATCGATTTATTAGTGTGATCACAATGCTTTCTATTAAGTACATTCAATTTGAAAAATCTATTTTATTGATTAAAAGTTCAAGATGTGTTTTCCTTTCTAATATAAATTTATTTAACATAAGGTATTTCTTTGTTTGATATTTTATTAGTTGAAAAAATAGATTCAAGCATAGAGTGATTGTTATAAATTTATGCTACTTTAGTAGTGTTCGTTGCAGGCTAATTATTCTATTTTGTAAATTTTAAAAATTAAAAGTCATTACAAAAATTCTACATAGATTTATTTTCTTTTATTTTATAAAATGGTCAAATTATTAC